>NW_010945658.1:0-254 GCF_000633955.1 Camelina sativa
CGCAGTGATGCTGAGATTCGCAAGCTGAAGCAGGAACTCAAAGTGGTGAAAGAGACACATGAAAACCAATGCTTGGATTTAGAAGCAAAAGCACAAAAAACTAGAGACGAATTGGAGAAGAAGTTAAAAGATGCTGAGTTACATGTTGTAGATTCCAGTAGGAAGGTGAAAGAACTTGAGAAGCTGTGCCAATCTAAATCTCAAAGATGGGAGAAAAAAGAATGTATCTATCAAAACTTTATAGACAACCATTC
>NW_010945659.1:0-254 GCF_000633955.1 Camelina sativa
TATAGGATGGTGAGAGCTACAAGAGGAGTTGTTGAAGGAGCTTGGTACTTTGAGATTAAAGTTTTGAATTTGGGTGAGACTGGTCATACACGACTCGGGTGGTCGACTGATAAAGGGGATTTGCAGGCTCCCGTAGGGTACGATGGGAACAGTTTTGGGTTTCGGGACATTGATGGGTGTAAGATACACAAGGCTTTAAGGGAGAAGTATGCTGAAGAAGGGTATAAGGAAGGTGATGTTATTGGATTCTACAT
>NW_010945660.1:0-254 GCF_000633955.1 Camelina sativa
AAAAAAAAGCTTACACTTTTAGCGATGGGATGAGAAGGTGAGGAATTACGGGCCATGGAAGTCGGAGAAACGGAGTCCATAAGATGAGGCTTCTTCTGCATCGGCTCGTCCGATTCCTGATTCTCCATAACACTCCAAAAGTAACCCAAAAAAAAAACCCTAAAAAATCGAGCTGGTTCAGGCAGAAACTCTAAAGTCTAAAAATTCAAGCAATATATATGTCTCGTTGACAGAGAATCGCTAAATTGAGTTAT
>NW_010945661.1:0-254 GCF_000633955.1 Camelina sativa
TGCCATGGAGACACTCCAAAGCTCTGGTAAAACGAAACATCCAAGCTCACTAATTACAATATTATTATTTATTTTGGAATGGTAGACAAGAGAATGTTAACCCATTCTATTACTTTTTCGGTATGTAGATGCGAGTGAAATTGTGAGTGGAGCGGTCGCACAATGTGCAAAGGCATGTTCTACTTTCTGCGCCAAGGGCTCTTCAAATGTTGTTGAGACTGCCTAAACAAGCATATCCATGAAGTTACCACATC
>NW_010945662.1:0-254 GCF_000633955.1 Camelina sativa
CAGCAATGATCTCTATGTTTGGCCGATATCTTCATCGCAAATCAAGGCTCTTTCCACTTATACTCTTTCCAAAGCTTCTCTTCCAGTATGGCACTCCCGTCTTGGACATCCCTCTGCATCAGTTTTAAACACTATGATTTCTTCTTTTACTCTACCAGTTGCAAGTTCTACTTCTAAACAATTTTCATGCTCCGATTGTCTTCTTAATAAGAGTCACAAACTACCATTTTCTCAAAACACCATTGTCTCAACAC
>NW_010945663.1:0-254 GCF_000633955.1 Camelina sativa
ACTCCCAATTTCTGCCTCTTCTCCTCAGTCCTTTCTCTCCTCTTCTCCTTTACACACCCAACGATTGCAAGTTTTTTTTTAGTTTGAATTGAGAATATGTTTCAGTTTTGTTTTAAATTTGAAAATATGTTTCAGTTTCTTTTATGCAATGTTAGTCTATTAGTGGGTTAGTTGAGAAGAAACAAGTTTCAGATTTGAGTTTGATTGTATTTGATTTTATCATAAGAGTTTTGGTTCTGTTTCATGATTAGAGG
>NW_010945664.1:0-254 GCF_000633955.1 Camelina sativa
GGAGATTTGCGCATGCATCGTGAAGAATAAAATCACATTGTGTGCATCTATAGCACAATTCAGAATACAAAGGAATGGTGCATGCATAGCAATGTTCTCGGGGTTCCTCGAGTCTTGATGATGATAATGAAGCCTTCAGATTGTGTTCATGGCTAAAATGTTTGATATGGTTGTGATCTATCACTTTAAATGGTTTTCTTTCTTCTACTTCTTCTTCTTCTTCGGGTACCCCTTCAAGTTCTATCCTATCCCAA
>NW_010945665.1:0-254 GCF_000633955.1 Camelina sativa
CGGCTCGGAAGTGGATCGGGAACCGCTAGGTTTACCATGAAATTACCGAACTGATTCGCATGCTACCTCCCTACCGATCAGCTTACCATTCGTAGTGTTCATGTACGGACGGTATGGTCAGAGAAAAGTAAACGCGGCTCGGCGGCTGGTCAGGGATCTGTAGAGATACCTCGGTACACCGTCGAACTGATGTGTGGGATAACTCTCTACCGGCCAACCGCTGTACTGGACGGTTATTATGATTTAGCGTGCAT
>NW_010945666.1:0-254 GCF_000633955.1 Camelina sativa
GTGAATAAACTAAGGGAAAACAAGGTAAAATATATGAACATCAAGTGTTTAGACACAACTTTTACCCATTTTGTCCCAAAACATGCTAAAACCGAGAAAACATTGATTCGAAGCAGTAAATAGCTTTGTTACTTTTTCTAGGGTCAGAATGTGTGACAATCCAATATATTTGACTAATTGTAAGAGTTCGTGATGAATTTGGAGTGCTTTGACAACACTTAAACCCGTTTTATCCCAAAACAGGCTTAAACGAA
>NW_010945667.1:0-254 GCF_000633955.1 Camelina sativa
CAAACCCTTTAATAGGGTAATCCCTCCCTTGAAAAGGGTCTTGAAACCCGCGCCAAATCAAGGAAAACCCGAATAAACAGGATCCGAAAAGCATTGGGCAAGACATTACCCGAAGATAATAAAAAAACGGGTCAAGTGATAATCACTTGACCCGTTTTCAGTTCAGTTGGTTTTCAGTTGTAAAACCACTGATTATTTGGTGCGGCTGGCAGGATTCGAACCCACGACCCCTTGGTTCGTAGCCAAGTACTCTA
>NW_010945668.1:0-254 GCF_000633955.1 Camelina sativa
AATTGAGTAATGTATTTGAAGGTGTAATTACCGTAGAGCAGCACAAACATTGGAAAGAACGAGTTGCAGTGAACATCAAATGTATACAGCCTATAGAAAAATGGATAGAGGTTATTCATGTACATACTCACACAGGTAGAGATTATAAATAGGAGAAACTATAATATGAATACTGAACTACGAACATGAAATTTTCTGTTTTGGAGGTTCTAACTCATCTTAGAGAGGGAACAAAGTAACCAAAAGAAAGGAGG
>NW_010945669.1:0-254 GCF_000633955.1 Camelina sativa
GCCAAAACTATTGTCTCAGTGAGTTCTTCTTTATGTCATTGTTCTAGGAATAAAGCATTCACCAGAAGGTGTACTTCCGTTTTTTTGATTCTCTATGAAAATATGGCGAATTTTATACTCAATCCCATGTAAATGCTTCTTGATTGCTCTGTTACTTTGTCATACAATTGAGCATAAAGAGCTAGATGAGAAAGATCAATTCGAATGGATTAACAGTTTTGTTTCATGATGACTTGAACATGCTTGCTATCGTT
>NW_010945670.1:0-254 GCF_000633955.1 Camelina sativa
CCGGGTCTGGAAGATATTGTTGCTCCGGGTAAGGTGCTCCGACTCCGAAAGGCCATCTACGGTTTAAAACAATCTCCAAGGGCATGGTACCATAACCTCAGCTCCACTCTTTGCGCCCATGGCTTCAAGCGGTCTGAAGCTGATAACACCTTGTTCACCCTTCGCTCCGCCAATGGCCTTGTTGTGGTCCTGATCTATGTGGATGAAATCATTATCTCCGGTGATGATAGGGAAGGTATTGACACCACCAAGGC
>NW_010945671.1:0-254 GCF_000633955.1 Camelina sativa
CGTGTATTTGCCGAATAGCCGGTTCAAGAAGTCTTCTCCTGGTGTACAGAGCTTTGTGGCTTGCTTCTCGGGGTAAGGGCTTTCGTTTGTTGGAACTATGGAAGCAAGTTTTGCATTACACATCTTACTCAATATGTTCATCCTCTTTTACAGGGACTCTCCACCAAGCAGAGAAGATATTAAAGTGCTGCCAAAACGCATAGCTGTACCATTAATGTTTTGTCATATCGCTCAGGGCCGTGCCAGTTTCTTTT
>NW_010945672.1:0-254 GCF_000633955.1 Camelina sativa
CGACTAAGTATGTCTCTCATCACTCTGTACCTTTTCTTGATCGTCTTCAGGCGATTGATAACTTTTTGGCTATTGAGGTTTAGATTGAAACGAGTATTAACCGCAACACAAGCAGCAGTGTATGCACTCTCGTTGAAACATTTGTCTACTTTGTTCCCGTTTTTCGCCTGGACAGCCAAAGCTTCAATCAGACACTTGTCCATTCCAACAGACCATACAACATTTCTCCCCTTGTGCTTCATCTGTCTTCTCTG
>NW_010945673.1:0-254 GCF_000633955.1 Camelina sativa
ATGGACCAAATCCACTTTTCAGCCAGGTTTTGTCTTTTCTCTCTCGATGGACCATAACCAATAAACCAAAACTTGTCCATTTTTCTAACTAATTTTGTCTATTCTGCATATTTTTTGAAACTAGAACTGTTCAACCAGAAAATAAAACAAGTGATGCACCTATAGAAGACATCATTCACGATCTAGCCAGGTTTACACTATCGACCACACATTTTATGTTGATGGACTAGATCCGATGGACAAGATCCAGTGGA
>NW_010945674.1:0-254 GCF_000633955.1 Camelina sativa
TGTTGTATTCGAGATATGTCTAAGTGGGGAAGAGACTCTCGGTAGAAGAGAGGGTTACTAGTTGCTCTGAATAAGAAGACATGTAAGTGGCACGTGGGGATGCTTCGTGAGCTTATCAAGTCGAAGGAGGTTAAACCAGTGTGGTTAAGCTAAAAATCTGATCTTATCTCTTAATTCTGTTTTAGATCTGAAGTTTGTTAGATCGAGAGAAAGTGAGAGAGATTAGAAGAGAGTGATCGAGAGAGCGATTGTAA
>NW_010945675.1:0-254 GCF_000633955.1 Camelina sativa
TCAAGGTTTTCAGACATATTAAAAGAATAATTAAATTATATGTTTTAATCTTCATCAATATATTATACAAAAAATTTCATTGGTTAATGCATTAAAATAATAGATTAAAAAAATTGAAAATTTTACCAAATAGTTACATTAAAATTACGAAATGACATCGACTATTTTGAAATTAATTTAAGTGTAAAATAACATTTAATATAAAACAGAGAGAGTATTCTGTATATGTAATACTAATTAAATACGTTAATAAA
>NW_010945676.1:0-254 GCF_000633955.1 Camelina sativa
CGCGGTGTGGAGCCGCTGGATGCCAAGCTGGGCAGCCCTGGGGTGCCCGTTTTCGGCTTCAATGTGAATGTGTTGAACGAGGACACAGCACAGCCCTGCAAGGTGAACGAAAAAGGCGTGGTTGCCATCGAAGGGCCACTGCCACCCGGTTGCATGCAAACGGTTTGGGGTGACGACGAGCGATTTGTAAAAACCTATTGGTCAAGCTTTGCGGCGCGGCAAGTGTATTCCACCTTTGACTGGGGCATTCGTGA
>NW_010945677.1:0-254 GCF_000633955.1 Camelina sativa
GCCTCAAGAATGACACTGCATCGTTTTGGTAACACTTCATCGTCATCGTTATGGTACGAGCTAAGCTACATCGAGTCTAAAGGGAGAATGAGGAGAGGCGATCGAGTCTGGCAGATCGCGTTTGGGAGTGGTTTTAAGTGTAACTCTGCCGTGTGGAAGTGTAACCGTACGATTAAGACACCTAAGGACGGACCATGGTCCGATTGTATCGACCGTTACCCAGTCTTTATCCCTGAAGTTGTCAAACTCTGAAC
>NW_010945678.1:0-254 GCF_000633955.1 Camelina sativa
ATTGAATAAAAGGCATCTGGCATATAACTACTAAAACAGCCAACACAATCAAGTGATCAGCATCAGGACGGTGAGACTTCAGTGCCGTGATGGAAAACTCACCAGCTTGACTTTGGTCAACCATATCAGTATCCTTATCAGATGAGTGCAATTTCTCATGCAGATCAGCAACCCTTGCGATTGGCAGCAAAGCATCCTCCGCATGTGCCCGGTCTAATGTTATAACTATAAAATTATAAAATCTTGGTCAGTCA
>NW_010945679.1:0-254 GCF_000633955.1 Camelina sativa
GAAGTTACTGAACTCGAATCTTCCTTTGCTTGGCTGTTTTGTGTTTCCGGTAACAGCTCGACCACCTACTCGACCGAGCTGTGATTGAGCACTTGATCGAGCCAGAAGCCGGATACAAAGAAAGTCAGTTTCAGGTTGAATTTGAATTGTTTAGATAACAGTTATACCCATTATGTCCCGAAACAGGCTAAAACCAAGAAAACATTTATTCGAAGCAGTAAAAAGCTTCGTTACTGATTCTAGGGTCAAAATAT
>NW_010945680.1:0-254 GCF_000633955.1 Camelina sativa
TGCTTAAAAACATTGTGTATAACTTAAAGGCGTTTACCTTTTGCAGATATGCAAGGGATCTTGCTGCTGAATCCCTCCGGAGAAATGAGAACGATTTTCAGCAAGCTCTTGATACACTCACGAACCCAAAAGTTAACTCGTCGATACAGGCTTACATTGAATCGAGGAAAAGAAAAAGACAAGAACAACTAGTTGGGATATCAGTTGACGAACTTGTGACTATGGGCTTTGAACGAGGACGAGGTAATTTTTCT
>NW_010945681.1:0-254 GCF_000633955.1 Camelina sativa
TGGGGTTATGCGCATAATGGAAGAGGAGAAGAAGCTATAGCCATGTTTGAGAAAATGGTCAGCGACACAAACCTGAAACCAAACAATGTGACACTTCTTGGACTATTATTTGCATGTAACCACTCGGGCCTAATTCAAGAAGGTTACATGTATTTTAACAAAGCAGTGAATGGTTATGATGATCCAAACCTGCTACAACCAGAGCATTATGCTTGTATGGTGGATATGCTCTCTAGGTCAGGTCATTTCAAAGA
>NW_010945682.1:0-254 GCF_000633955.1 Camelina sativa
TAGATTGCGTACCAAATTTGGATATCCATCAGATATATCAACACAACGGGCAACCATAACAATGCGACAGAAAACCTATTGCTGTCACCATAAAACTGATGCCACTCATAATCTAAGTTCTTTAAGTTCCATAGCAGCTTTGAGGGTTTAATCATTGGCTTAACCTGCAGGAAGTAGCTAAATGTGAACTTTGTAGCTAGGACAAAGATCCAGAAAGTCGAGTACTTGATATTGTCCACTAAACCCTCTCTCAA
>NW_010945683.1:0-254 GCF_000633955.1 Camelina sativa
ATAGATGAGCTTCCCAATAATACTTCGATAAGTCTCCGGATTATCTATCGATTCACCATCTTCTTTCGACATCTTTTGATTTGGCTCCATTGGTATTGTAGACGGTTTACAAGCCAATAAACCTGCACCATCCAGCAAATCAAGTGCATATTTCCTTTGGCAAATAGAAATACCTGCACTAGACCGAGATATCTCCAAGCCAAGGAAATATTTTGCTGCTCCCAAGTCCCGCAACTTGAAATGAGATTTCAACT
>NW_010945684.1:0-254 GCF_000633955.1 Camelina sativa
TATATATGTAAACATATTTGATTTGGTTTTATATTGTGAGATATTTAGGGAAATAACAAATCAATTTAATACAATTAGATAAAAAAATTATTTAGTTTAGATTGTGCAATATTTCCTAAACGAAATTTAAGTAATTAATCATGATTAGTATAAATAGAAAGAATTAAAAATCAAAATTTTATATATGTAAAAAAAAGTTAATTTAAGTATATATTAAAAGATATAGAAAAGTGTATGTAGAGTCTCACATTGGC
>NW_010945685.1:0-254 GCF_000633955.1 Camelina sativa
TTCTACCTTGCGTTGAGAAAATGGTACCCTTCTTTGAAGCCTGAGATGGAGTTTAGATGCTTTGTGAAATCAAACGAGCTTGTTGGGATTTCCCAGCGTGAGGTAACTACGTTTTACCCTATTCTTCTCAGTGAGAAGGACTTGCTCAAGGGGTTGATTGAAGAGTTCTTTGATGATAAGATTAGGTTGGAGTTTGAATCAGAGAATTACACTTTTGATGTTTATGTGACAAAGGAGAGAAGGGTTAAGCTAAT
>NW_010945686.1:0-254 GCF_000633955.1 Camelina sativa
CACGGTCACTACTGTGGAAGGGGTGAGGGATGTTTCTGCAGTTATTGGTGGGGAGAGAGTTGTATTGCTCTTTACGTTATTTTGAGCACTTGGAGGAGCTTTGTATGGTTGGTGGAGACTGAGGTTTGGTGGTGGACCTTTGTATGGTTGGTGAAGACTGAGGTTTGGTGGTGGACCTTTGTATGGTTGGTGGAGACTGAGGTTTGATGGAGGAGTCTGCAAGTTGCTTTCCCGAATCATTTTGTTGTTTTAAC
>NW_010945687.1:0-254 GCF_000633955.1 Camelina sativa
CGAAGGAGATTTGTGCCGAGTTATTATCACCGCGATCTTTATCAACGATTGACGAACTTAGTTCAAGGAAGCAAGACTGTCGAAGAGTACTTCAAGGAAATGGAAACCCTATTGCTAAGAGCTGATGTTCATGAAGATGGAGAAAATATAATGTCGCGATTCATGGGTGGTCTTAACCGCGAAATCCAAGACCGTCTAGAAACCCATCACTATGTGGAAATTGAGGAGATGCTTCACAAAGCAGTCATGTTCGA
>NW_010945688.1:0-254 GCF_000633955.1 Camelina sativa
TGAAGATGACATTGTCCAGCGACTTTGAGCATCTGCCTTACGACGACAGCTGCATCTTTCTCAGAGTATCGACTATCTTTCCTGAAAAGAGCATCAAATAATGTGACTGGTGGGTAAGTTATATAGAGAGGATACTAACTGGGAATAAAAGAGAGGAATGAGAAAGAGATGCTAACTTGGATAAGATCCTATCGAGCAATTCGCCTCCCTCGCACAACCTAAGTTAAGTTATAAAAAAAAAAAAAAAAAAAAAA
>NW_010945689.1:0-254 GCF_000633955.1 Camelina sativa
ACCATGAGATGGTTAACCTCCGACGAGACCCTACCGTAATCTCCCGACACCCACACACCATCTGTCTTGCTCACACGTGGAACCGCAAAACATGACATGATCGACAACGGGAACTTCATCATCACGCCGTTAGTACTCCCGTCTTCTCCCCCGTGATCGCCGTCAACCGCCGTGGAAGGTAACGCGCTTTCATCCGCCACACGCGGGCTTTTTCGAAGATTTCGCAACAACTTGAGCATCTTTAATAAGTCTTG
>NW_010945690.1:0-254 GCF_000633955.1 Camelina sativa
AAAATACCAAATCGTAGTAATTTACCAACAAAGAATCAAAACATTATCTTTTTGAGAGAGCTCTAAGCAACAGCAGGTCCCTTGAGCTTCTTAGTTATGGCGGCGATGTACTTCCCTTGATGAAATGCTTGCTCCAGCTCCAATTCTGTTGGCTGTCTCGACCCGTCTCCAGCAAATGTTCCCGCCCCGTACGGGCTTCCACCTTTAACGTTCTCCATCTCAAACATACCGGCACCAAATGTGTACCCGATAGG
>NW_010945691.1:0-254 GCF_000633955.1 Camelina sativa
AGAGCAGAGCTAGCTTTAACAGCCAATGCAGCCATCTCCTCGGCTTTAAGAGAATGATGAAGCGCGCTGAGAGGAAGAGCGAAGTAAAGCTGACCAAGCTGAAACTCCTCGTCGGCGCTAATGGCGGATACGGCGTTGTCGAAGTCCATATCATCGGCGTTACAAATGAAACACATCGGATTCTTCTGTAGCACGTAACCGACTTTGACCGGGCTCGTGAACTCCATCATCCTCCCGTCTTGTAAGATCAGCTT
>NW_010945692.1:0-254 GCF_000633955.1 Camelina sativa
CAAAAAAGAGAGCCGCAAGAAATGAGTGAATTGGGTTTTATGGAAAAGTTGCTGGATGGGGTTGAGGTGGAGTGGAAGCCGCTGGCTGAGTTAGGTGAATTAGTTCGTGGCAATGGCTTACCCAAAACTGATTTCACGGAATCTGGCGTACCTGCTATTCACTACGGACAGATTTATACTTATTACAGTCTTTCAACGGAAACAACTTTATCCTTCGTTACGCCTGAAACTGCTAAAAAGCTAAAAAAGGTAAA
>NW_010945693.1:0-254 GCF_000633955.1 Camelina sativa
AGGCTCATGTTCGCATCGTACCCTTGGCTTAGGTAATTCTCTGGAAACTTACCTGTTAAAAGCTCCAAGATCAAAACCCCGAGGCACCAAACATCTGTCTTCTTTGTTAAATGTCCTTTTATGGTATACTCTGGCGATTTATAAGCGATCATTAGATTGTGAGACTGCTCTGAGTTCATCACTGGTCTTAGCGCGTAATCTGTTAAACGAGGCTCAAATGATTCGTCCAATACAACGTTCGATGACTTGAGATG
>NW_010945694.1:0-254 GCF_000633955.1 Camelina sativa
AATTTTGATTTATTTTTTAAATGAAATATTAGATGGAAGATTATGATCTCCTTTTATCCACCTAATATCCATTTTTTATTTTTTTTTATTTTGAGGTGTGCTAAAAGTTTAATTTACATTTTTTTTTCGGGTATTCTTGCAAATTTCCCTTTTTTTTTGTGTGGGAATTTTACCAATAAAAGGAGAAGAAGGTCGAAACAAAGATATATTGTTAACCTATATCGCTCTCTCCGCGTCAATTCTCTTCTTCGACC
>NW_010945695.1:0-254 GCF_000633955.1 Camelina sativa
GGAAAAGGAATCATATACAACACAAAAAATCTTAGATTTCCGTAGAAAAAGCGATTAACATATTAACAAAACCAATTATCTTGGATTTGCATAAACATATTTCGCCAAAAAAACCAAAATCAACTACCTAATCAAATATACAAGTAAATGAATAATCATTCCCATAAACAAGTGAATGAATAATATAATAATAGAAACCAAAATCATTGATTGAAATTAGTACCCCTATATAAACGTTCATCCAAACCCATCAT
>NW_010945696.1:0-254 GCF_000633955.1 Camelina sativa
TCTGATTTTCTCGAAAGGGAGCGGAAAAGACATGCAATGTAGCCTCTTGTACCATCCCAAACGACTTTTGTAGGATAGTTTGGGTGCCCAGGAAACATCCTTTCAACCCGCAAAGTCTCAAGAGAAGAAAGAGCAACACATGAATCATCCCCAACAGATAGAAAGCAATTGCTCCACGGTCGTTCTGTTCGAGCTGGTGCTAAAATGATCTGGCGCACCGGAGCAACATGATGGTGCATGATCATGACTACATT
>NW_010945697.1:0-254 GCF_000633955.1 Camelina sativa
AAGGTCCGGAGTCCAACTCAACTGCCCACTCGACCAGACACTCGACCAGACACTCGAACGTGTGCTGAGAGGGACTCGACCGAGTGGGAGGAGCACAAGAGGAGCCAACTCGACCGGTCACTCGACCGAGCACCGGGTCGAGTTGGTCGAGCCGCATGGCTATTTTGTTTTTTAGCGTTTTTAGGGCTTCCACTACTTTTTCTATACAAGGGCTTGTACCTGCAGCCACCAAAAGAGTCCAGCTTTTTAGAGAG
>NW_010945698.1:0-254 GCF_000633955.1 Camelina sativa
GTATCTGGTCCCATTCAAGTATCGCCGTCAGTCATCCCCAAATATGCATCCCCTGCTCTACCTTGGACTCCACCAATGTACCCTACTTTTCCTGATACATATGAACCTAAGTTAACCGGCAATTGTCCTACAGACTTTCAAGCAATTTCAAGTGTTATCGATACAGCAGCTTCTGATTGTTCCCAACCTTTCGCTGCACTTGTTGGGAACGTGATCTGTTGTCCACAGTTTATAAGCTTACTTCATATTTTCCA
>NW_010945699.1:0-254 GCF_000633955.1 Camelina sativa
AGAACTGCTATGATATTCTCTGCTCTTTAGAGTTGACTAATTGTATTCTATGTCTAATATTCTGTATCGGTTTTAGGAACCGTAGTTTGCTATAGTTGTTAGACTTGAAAGTTCTTCTAATACACATATATGTTCAAAGTCGAGTCTTTTGTTTGTCATTCGGCAAAGTAGTGCATTTAGATAGAACATTGTATAAGACTATAAGAGTCATGTTCTGTTACGTTTTTATATGAAACGACGCTACTATCACTGTG
>NW_010945700.1:0-254 GCF_000633955.1 Camelina sativa
AAGATGCAAAAGTTGTGAATAAACTAAGGGAAAACAAGGTAAAATATCTGAACATCAGCTACGTTACTCTTTATAGGGTCAAAATATGTAACAATCCAATGTATTTGACTAATTATAAGAGTTCGGGGTGAATTTGGAGTGTTTAGACACCACTTTTACCCATTTCGAAGCAGTAAACAGCTTTGTTACTGTTTCTAGGGTAATGTATGACAATCCAATGCATTTGACTAATTGTAATAGTTCGGGATGAATTT
>NW_010945701.1:0-254 GCF_000633955.1 Camelina sativa
GTTGGACAGGAAGCCAAGGGACATGTATCACGGTCGCCAGAATTTCCCCACCAATTCACTTCAATTCCTTTTCGACCGAGTGCTAGAAACAGAAGTATGGTCATAAAAGCTGAGCCAGCATCTAAACCACCTGACAACACATAGTTATACTTCGTCCACCACTCTCTCCTGTACTTGAAAATGAAGTGGCCAAAGATGAATGCAACGATGAGCCAGCTGGTGAAGTTAACTGCTGTTGCAGGTGGCATCATTGC
>NW_010945702.1:0-254 GCF_000633955.1 Camelina sativa
CTGATCAGTTTTCAGTTCTGTTGGTGTCTAGTTTTCTGATCTCCAATATTATATAAACTGTGCAGGTGACTAGACCTTAGAATTTCATGATTTTTTTTTCTTTCTCTAGTGTAGTTATTTCTTGTGGGTCATCTGGGGTTAACTGTGTCTAGATATCTGTAGGAGTTGAAAGGATACATGATGAAGTATGGTGGAAGATTCGAGAATTACTTCTCTAGGCGTTCTGTAACACATATCATCTGCAGCAACCTTCC
>NW_010945703.1:0-254 GCF_000633955.1 Camelina sativa
TTGTCTTTAACGAATCTGCTCCAACCTTTGGTCATGACATAGCTTTGACTACTGTTCCAGTAAGAGTAACGGAACCTCCAAGATTTGCCTGTGAGATCTTCGAAGTTTAAAAGCAAACCTTTCTCGTTTGAGGATGAATCTAATGGGAAGAATCTCTCTGCGTGTTGCTTTGGGATCACAAGTCTGTTTAGCTTCCCAACATCACTTGGAGTCACCACTTTGTCAAACATGTGCTCTCTCTCTACTACTTCTCT
>NW_010945704.1:0-254 GCF_000633955.1 Camelina sativa
TACAGCGGGATACAGTGTGACCTACTCTTTTGCAATGACTGCATAGTGATGGCAGCCATGGGCTAGATACTTGGATTCGTTTGATCTGTCCGGATTCGAACCTTGCATTAACAGCTTCTGGCAGAGGCTTGCGTGGGTCGATGACCGTGTAGACTTTAGCTACTTCTATGTTAGTTAGCTTTTCTGTGTGCGGGTGAAGACAGACCGGATGTCCAACTAGGCCTGCAATGTGTTCGAGCCCTTCTCTGTTGAAG
>NW_010945705.1:0-254 GCF_000633955.1 Camelina sativa
AAAAAATATGGTAAAAAATTGGTAGGAAAATTGGTAAAAACCCTAGATATAAAAACCCTAGATACGCTGCAGCCTCCATGTCGTTCCTTTCTCAACTTCTTCTTCTTTTTCCTCTTTTTTTTCCTCTCTTCATTTTCTCCTTTGTTCTTCTTAGAAAATCTAATATTTTTCTCAGCGTTTTCTAATCGACTTCAATCTTGTTGATAAGCAAGTGATCTCTTTCTCTACCTCTTTGATCTCTATCATCTTCTCCA
>NW_010945706.1:0-254 GCF_000633955.1 Camelina sativa
ACTCGCTCAGAGAGTCGGATATCTTCCATCTTCAGCTCATGTAAACGCCGCACGTACTCCGGCACGTGTAAGAGATCCCAAACCACGCACAAACCACCAGGCTTCACAACCCTAACAATCTCACCGAGAACTCTCATCCTCTCCGCCGCCGCTTCAACCGATTTCTGACCGTGCTCTTTCCCAACCGTGTGAACGAACACAGAAGACACCACCACGTCGAAGTAATTATCCCCAAACGGTAACGTCCTCACATC
>NW_010945707.1:0-254 GCF_000633955.1 Camelina sativa
CACTGCGTGTGTTCACCCAGCCATCACCATCCAGCCGATAATGAAATCCACCCGACTTTGCGGCAACCCACAACTCGTGATTGGCCACCTGACTGTTCAAAATGATCTTGCCGAAATCGTCAAAATCCAGCGTCAGCACATTGCCTGCGCGACTTGAATCCGCATCAAGATCAAGCGAATCCACGAGAGATTCAATATACTCTTCAACTTGAACCAGTGTCTTGTCAACCCGATCGCCAAATTCTGAATCTGTC
>NW_010945708.1:0-254 GCF_000633955.1 Camelina sativa
CTGTTCACACAGGCACATAATGAAAAGAAAAGTCATAAGCGGATGAATAATAAACTGGGCGTACATATATGAGCATGCGACTCTTTGTGGCGGAGATCCCATTTGTAACTTGACATCTCAGTTCCTTGGAAGCACACATTACACAATAGATGGGTGAAGACCAAAAGACAAGAAAATGAGCAAGTTAGTATTTTACCCAGTAGTATGAAGCATGTCGGGTTTCAAATTCAAGAGTACAGAGCTACTACAGTATT
>NW_010945709.1:0-254 GCF_000633955.1 Camelina sativa
ACCAAGATAGTACCATTATCTGAGACCTGATACTCTGAATCAACATCATTTGAGGCATTCATCAGCCACAAGTCCTGCTCCTGAGACAACCGCACCCTACTCAGCAGATCTGCTCTATCAACTGCTTCCAAACCCAACGGTTCCTGTGAAAAAGAACACAAGCTCAAAGCACTGATCTCTCCCACCAGAGACTCCATCTCCTACTCTTGAGCCGAAGCTACCCTCTTCCGACTCAGAGCGTCTGCAACCGTGTT
>NW_010945710.1:0-254 GCF_000633955.1 Camelina sativa
ATGAAAAAGATCTAATGGTTGCTAACTATTTTGTAAATCGTAATTTTCATGTACCAAGAGAATGTGCCTCGTGCTGTTGGAAAAAGGACTCCTAGAATTCCTATCCCATATACCATTGAGAAGGATACTAGGGAAAGATATTTATCACCTGTTAAGAGGGGTCTAAGTCAGAAGGGGGATGATACTGATGACGATATGGAACATGAGATTGCTGTAGCATTAGCTGAGGCTTCGCGACGAGGTGGCTCTACAAA
>NW_010945711.1:0-254 GCF_000633955.1 Camelina sativa
AAGCACACTGCCGGCAAATGGCCCGGCGATCCTGACAATAAAGGTATACATCTCCTTTTTGCCCACCCTTGATATGTAATTTCAGAACTCTTATCTTTTTGGCGTTAAGGGCTTCACTTGGTTTTTTTGCAATGCTAAGTGGATTTCTTACCATCTGCAGAATAAGAGAATCTTAGTCTCCGTTCTCTGTGATTTCATGCGTTGCCCTGTGATCTTTGTTATGCTGCAGTGTCTTTCTTCTTTGATATGTTCTT
>NW_010945712.1:0-254 GCF_000633955.1 Camelina sativa
GCAATCTCACCACCTCTCTTCAAACCATTAACAAAACCTATTAAATTTCCAGAAAATGAGATTTTAAAATCAATCTCAAGTAGACTAGACAGACTAGACAAAGCTAAGGGAATAAATAATATTGATGAAGATATTCAATCTGAAACCGACATAGAAATAAATAGAATAAAAAGGAACTTCCAACCATCCAAAAAACCATATTACCCAAGGCACTCACCACCCGACTTACTATTTGAAGAACATCATAAATTTCC
>NW_010945713.1:0-254 GCF_000633955.1 Camelina sativa
CTTTCAGCTGCATCACTGCATAAGTCAACTTAGAATAGTTATGTCAGAATATTGAGTTTCCTTGTAAAAATCTTTGATTTTTGCAGTGCCGGAATCGGTGTTCTAAATGCTGCAAGGAAGACAATGGCGCGGATGTTGGGAAATACTGAAACTGCATTTGATAGTGCACAAAGTCAATTTTGGGTGGTTGATGCTCAGGTATATTTATTATTATATAGTGGTGTGATTGATTTTCAGCTTAGGGAGCTGATAAG
>NW_010945714.1:0-254 GCF_000633955.1 Camelina sativa
AACATTGCTTCAGCCACAGAGAGCGAGAGGTCAACTCCGAGTCGCACGGCCTCCTCTTTCTGCTTCTCATAATTGGAAAGATTAATATCTTTAGCGTAAGGAGAATACCTAGATTGTGGTAACCTCTTGCTGTGACGGACAACACGGTGAGTCACTGATAACGATTCCATCTGTTTCGAGAGGATCGATATGTCTGAAGAATTCATAGTGGAGGGCTCTAGGTCTAGGATGCAGTGACAAACGAACCTCAAAAC
>NW_010945715.1:0-254 GCF_000633955.1 Camelina sativa
TCCAATGCATTTGACTAATTGTAAGAGTTTGGGTTGAATTTGGAGTGATTAGACAACACTTATACCTATTTTGTCCCAAAACAGGCTTAAAACGTGAAAAAGGCTAACACCGAGAAAATATTAATTCAAATCAGTAAACACCCTTGTTTGTGTTTCTAGGTTCAAATTGTGTGACAATCCAATGCATTTGACTGATTGTAAGAGTTTGGGTTGAATTTGGAGTGATTAGACAACACTTATACCCATTTTGTCCC
>NW_010945716.1:0-254 GCF_000633955.1 Camelina sativa
CACAAAGTGACGGTGAGTGGCTACGTGGATCCCAAGAAAGTGCTGAAGACAGTGCAGAGCACCGGGAAGAAGAAAGCTGAGTTGTGGCCGTATGTTCCGTACACAATGGTTGCTTATCCGTACGCCGCCGGAGCTTACGACAAGAGAGCCCCACCGGGTTTCGTGAGGAAGTCAGAGCAAGCTCAGGCGCAGCCGGGAGGTACAGACGATAAGCTCATGTCCCTTTTCAGCGACGAGAACCCTAACGCCTGCAC
>NW_010945717.1:0-254 GCF_000633955.1 Camelina sativa
GTTCTTCTGCTTCTTAACAATGGAAAATTCATAGATTCTGCGTATCCCACTATAATCTGGTGGCGTACCTGAAGAAGAAGGTGCATCCAAATTAATGAAATAATTATTAGATACGAGAAAAGAAGAAAAAAAAAACAGAAATTATAGTACCAGTAGTATTCCAATAATATCATAAAATACTATATATATCATTCGTACGTACTCTCATAAATCAATCCACTATCGAAATATCTACTCTAATTATTCTCAAGAAC
>NW_010945718.1:0-254 GCF_000633955.1 Camelina sativa
AAAAAAAAACAGATCGGAAACAGAGAGAGACGGAGACGGAAACCCAGAGAGATAAACAGCAAAGATATTATGATCCAACGGCGTTAAACCTCTGGTTGGATTTATACATGGAGAGATGAAAAGACACGTGTCGAAATCGTAACGGATATTAAGGAAGAGTCAAAGTTCAAAGATTGATGACAGGGAAAGAAAGTGATTATCATTATTTGGGTTTGACCGCCAGTGGGAGGGTCAAACATCTCTTCCCTTTTTTT
>NW_010945719.1:0-254 GCF_000633955.1 Camelina sativa
ACTCAAGTCATCTAAACTACTGTGGATATAAAATGGGCTGGGCCTTTAAAATAATTTATAGAAAGGTCCTACCCATCTTTTTTATAATGGAAATCTAATCTTACTCTTTTCCATGGTTAATAAAAAATAAAAATACATGCTAATTGCTGAGGTTATGTAAATCTTAACTTCAAATTAGATAGTTTTTACCTGAAAATGTCAAAATAGTTATCTAAAATGACAAATAACATAACACAAGTCACCAAAAAAAAAAA
>NW_010945720.1:0-254 GCF_000633955.1 Camelina sativa
AAAACATAATTTCATGCAAATGAGCAAATCTTTGAACTGGAAAAGGTGAAGAAACAGAAATGAGCAGAACAAGTATGAGTGAGCCATAAACCGGACCTGAGCTTGTGGAACATAGGGAGAATCTGTCTACATAACTAACACCTTCAAGTTTCATTTTTCTTGTAATGAATTAATAGGAAATATGTCCTATTCCTCCCGAATTAATATTTTTATGTCTATTTCCCCAATTAAATTAACCTTCTCATCTATTTCCC
>NW_010945721.1:0-254 GCF_000633955.1 Camelina sativa
GTTCTTGAATCATCAAATTTGATGCTAATGGACTTCACAAGCTATGCGGATATTTCTACTAGTCCAGGTCACTATGTTCTTTACTGGGAACTCAAAGCCAAATACAACAACAACGACGACATTGCTGAACTTGATAACAAGGTTTTAGCAGAATGTTGTTATGTGGTGGAAGAATCACTGAACAGTTATTATAGAGACTATAGGAGTAGAGAAGGATCAATTGGAGCTCTCGAGATAAGGGTGGTGCAACAAGG
>NW_010945722.1:0-254 GCF_000633955.1 Camelina sativa
TACTGTCCCTGTATAGACCTCTTGTAGCCACTCTCTGAAGTTAACTCTTGTAGCCTCTGTCTTGGTGCGCTTTGTGACCGGACTTTTGCTCTGTAAGACTCAGTGTTAGCCATGTAGTTAGGGTGATACCCAGAGTAGTACTCGTACTCGCTTCTCTTAGGCGTGAAGGGAGTTTTTCTCCTTGAACCACCACTGCTGCTTCCTGTTCTAGACCTTAACTGTGGACTGCTCTCCACACTTGTTGGAGCCATAAG
>NW_010945723.1:0-254 GCF_000633955.1 Camelina sativa
CGAGTGGAGTGTGCACGAGAGAAGCCAGCTCGACCATGGACTCAACCAAGACAGGGTCGGGTTGACCGAGCTGTTGACTACTTTGACTTTTTCTATTTTTAGGGCTTCCACCTCCTCACCTATATAAGGCCTTGTACCTGCAGCCACCAAAGAGTCCAACTTTTTAGATATTCCCTAAACTTAGTTTTTACCTTTTTTAGCTTTAGAGTACTTCCTTAAGAGAGAAGACTAGATTCTTGTATTTTGTTGGTTCT
>NW_010945724.1:0-253 GCF_000633955.1 Camelina sativa
CCCGTTTTATTCCAAGAGAGGCTTAAACCGAGAAAACAGGCTAAAACAAGGAAAACGTTGACTCGAAGGAGTAAACAGCTTTGTTACTGTTTCTAGGGTCAAAATATGTAACAATCCAATGAATTTGAGTAATTATAAGATTTCGGGTTGAATTTGGAGTGTTTAGACAACACTTTTACCCATTTATTTCTGAAACAGGCTAAAACTGAGAAAACATTGATTCGGAGCTGTAAACAGCTATGTTACTATTTCT
>NW_010945725.1:0-253 GCF_000633955.1 Camelina sativa
AAAAAAGAACCAAAAACCTTATGCAAATCATAATCCCAAATTCTTACAAAGCCGCACAACTGTAACACCAAAATCAAACAAGCTGAAGATGTAAAGCTTGAAACTTTCAAATGCTTAGGCTTTCGAGCTAAACAGAGGCAATTTAAAGATCTATCAAAATCAGTTCTTTCGTCCACTACCACCCAAACATGAATCTACCTGATCTTAATGAAAATGCTTACCTGATCTTAATATAGTATCAAACACCTTAAAA
>NW_010945726.1:0-253 GCF_000633955.1 Camelina sativa
AAGAAACGACGCCTCCTTCATTGGAGAGCAGCAGAACTGGACAAGACTTTTTTGGCTACTTTAGAGCTCAAGTAGAAGACCTCTTGTCTCAAGAAGAGAAGATCTCTCATCATAAACATGTGGCTACTCACAAGTCTTCTACTGAAACTATAGGAGCTGAGTTGTCAGATCTCAAAAACGAGAAGTTGAATGCCTTGTTAAGGCAGTGCGTGTGGGATTCCATTCCAGAGGTTGAGGAGGTACACTTACTCAT
>NW_010945727.1:0-253 GCF_000633955.1 Camelina sativa
CTGATGAAAGCACAGTACACGACTGTTTGGACTGCTCTACTTGCTCACATTTCTAACCCTCAGCTTCCTTTAGTTGAGGGTTTCCTTATCCGTTATGTGTTTCAAGCTGTTACTTATGCAATATGGAGGGAAAGGAATGGAAGGCGGCATGGCTCTGCACCGACACCAGCCTTGACCATCATTCAGTGGATTGACCGGCTCTTTCGTGACCAGCTCCTTGCTATCGGTCAGTTGGGGGATAGGAGATACGATG
>NW_010945728.1:0-253 GCF_000633955.1 Camelina sativa
AAAACACCCAATTATGCTGTCGAGTACCGTGGAGTAAAGACAAAGGAGGAAAAAGGCATTGAACAAGTTGTAAGTCAAAACTCAAATGTGTACAGTAACTCTTTGTGTCGATAAGTTTGATGGGGATGCTGCTTTTCACATATCTGGAAACTGTATACTTTTGCAGGAAGAGCAACGGGTTATAGAAGCCAAAATAAGGATGAGGCAGAAGGAAATGCAGGATGATGAAGAGAAAATGCAGAAACGTCTGGAA
>NW_010945729.1:0-253 GCF_000633955.1 Camelina sativa
ATATATATATATATAGTTTTTGACTTTAATTCTTTGATTATTATGGAACCAAACTCTAAATAGCTTTCAAAGATATTGAGTAATTATCGTTTCTATTTATATGGCTGTAGACTTAAATTGTGATTTTCTTATATATCAAACAAATTGATTATATTCATTTTTTGAAAAAAATTGTTTGTATACACATCTATACTAAGGTTTTCATATTTTAATAGTATAGATATATAGTAAATATATACTAAGGTTTTCATAT
>NW_010945730.1:0-253 GCF_000633955.1 Camelina sativa
AACAATGCTTTTCATATCAAGTCGAGAAAGGAGAACCCTTTGATGATGATTGTGAATAAGGGATGTGAATTATATATGCTTGCTTAACACTCTTAAGAATATTCAGAAGCAAACCTTTCTATTGTTTTCTTAGGATTCGATTAGTATATTAGCCTTGATTGTGTCTGACATCTATTAGACTTCTACTGTTTGTTGCGTTTACATGTATTGTTCAAACGAAACCTCATTTGTTTAAATTGTAAATTTTTGATTT
>NW_010945731.1:0-253 GCF_000633955.1 Camelina sativa
ACTAACCATTCAAAATACTAACATGTCTTGTGATTAAAAGAAAAGAGAAGCTTCTCTATCTATAAAACTTGGAGAACATAAGAAGAAACGAAACAAAATTCCGTAGTTTTAGAAAAGAGAAGCTGAGGCACACAACTAAGTTTCTGCAGAATCATAAGAATGAATTAAACATAGATAAGTACCAAGTCCTTGAAACTAGAAGCCCATAATGATAAAGAACAGAAAAGCAAAAATGTGTGTTGAACAAGACCAA
>NW_010945732.1:0-253 GCF_000633955.1 Camelina sativa
TTACCTGATTTTGCCAATGTAGGTATTGCTTGATCTCGAAATGGTATTTGCGCGCATAGAGATCACATACTCGGTGTAAGTAGTTCTTCTTATGCGTTTTACAGATAGAAGGAACTTTCCACTCTCAACTAACAAAGCTGAAAAATAATAAACAGACCAATGGATAAGAAGTGGTAATGAAAGAGAACAACTTGGAACAGAATCAAAGAAGGTGAAGCTTTACCAGGACTGAGAAACCTGCAATAAACTAAAT
>NW_010945733.1:0-253 GCF_000633955.1 Camelina sativa
TCACTGTAAATGGTCAGAGAGTCAAGAAATATTTAGCTGACCAAGTCTGACCAGAGGGGTCTTTGTGCTCCTCTATGAACCCCCAAAAGCCTAAAAAACTGAAAAGTCAAGCTTGGGACTCTAAACAAGCTTACTTGGGAGGAAGTCCTAAAGGTATCACTGTAAATACTTTTTAGGATCCTTGTGTTTTTAATTTTTGTTTTTGCTTTTCTTGTTTTCAGGAATCTACAGAAAGGAGTATAAGCAACAGAGA
>NW_010945734.1:0-253 GCF_000633955.1 Camelina sativa
TACAACAATCAAAATCATTTTTAGTAAAAGAGAGAGAATAACCTTTAAACAGTTGAGATGTGAGTGAAGAAGAAGTCCATACAAAGGGTGGCTTGAGATTCTCTTCTTTAGAATCTCTTCTTCTGCTTCTTCTTCTTTTATATTCTGATTTATCTCTTCTTTCATGTTTTCTAAGAAACTGTTCTCATCTTTCTTCACCTCCATGTTTCACTAGTATCTCTCACTGTCTCATGCACATGCGCTCTACAAGTAT
>NW_010945735.1:0-253 GCF_000633955.1 Camelina sativa
CCATACTTGGGGTTTGGTTTTGAAATGTTGTTCTTGGACCGAGTGAGTATGGAGTGAGTGTTGACTGGCGGAGGAGGAGCTGGAGAGGCATGTGCTGTAGGAGGTGACACAGATGACACCAGAGAAGGTGATGTAGTGGTCGGTTGTGTCGTTGTTGTTGTCGTTGCAGGCAAAGAGTCTGAGCTCGAGGACTGTTCGATTGGCCGATGAAACACTGGAGCAATGGAAGCGGATGTGGTGTCGGAGGGTGTGA
>NW_010945736.1:0-253 GCF_000633955.1 Camelina sativa
AAAACTCATTGGAGATGGTCTAAGTGCCTGGGATATCCAAGGAATTCCGGTGAACCCCAGGATAACCCTTAAGACTACATTGGCCTCCTCCCACAATAATTGTTCGCCTAAAGCCTGATTAATAATATCCAATGGGTCTGACTGAATCCCTTAAAAGACCTTTCTATTCCTATCCTTCCATAAGAACAATACAAGCCAGGGTATTGAATGATGAGTAGCTCCTAGAGCCAGAGAGAAAGTCCCACACCCAAAA
>NW_010945737.1:0-253 GCF_000633955.1 Camelina sativa
AACAAAACTGTTGTTATTAAAATCTTAATACCGCGCTTTAAGCGCGGGTACTTCCATAGTTAAAATATTTATAGCTATATGAGACCTAATGGATAACTTATTAAAATTTACTACTAAAATATATTAGAAATATTTGTTTTGAACATGAAAATTTTAGGTAGATATATTAATTCCACATAAATTGATGGAAATTTGTGATAAAATTTAAGGAAATTTGTTTTAGGCCAATGATTGAAGTTAATATATATATATA
>NW_010945738.1:0-253 GCF_000633955.1 Camelina sativa
TGATTGATCCCTTCAGGAGCAGAATGTGTAGCTCTTACAGTGGATAACACTAATATGTCAACTTCTCTGCCTTGAAAACCATCCACAGTATTCAGTTCCATATCTGCTGTTACTTGAGCCCCAAATGCACCAGTGAAACGCGAACGCAAAAAGGCAAGCTGACGTTTGTAAGGAGTTATAATGCCAATCCTTCCAGCCACAAATTCAGAGGGGTATCTGTAAGTAATAAGCTAGCCAGTGAGTAAAATGATAT
>NW_010945739.1:0-253 GCF_000633955.1 Camelina sativa
ACTCCCCAGCAATAGAAGCATTGATCCCTGAACCATTTACTATACTTCTTGATCCATCACAATAACCTGTCAAGAAAAAAAAATAAGAGGACTACTGCAGAGAACATTCACCAAAAATTAAAGCAAACATCATACACCATTTAGGCAAACACTGACCTATATATACTGTATACGCATATGGCATACCAGAGATGCTCTTATTGTGATGCTTCATATCAGAAAGAGTAAGCAAGAAATTTCCTGGTTCAAACAG
>NW_010945740.1:0-253 GCF_000633955.1 Camelina sativa
TAGCTACCAATGAAGACTAGTGGAACAGAGATTCCAAACCAGAGACATACCAGAGCAAACATTGTACCAAAGGGAATGGCTCCAGATGACCGCTCTCCCCATATAAGTGTGTTGAGAACGAAGAAGATTGCAAAGAGTATACCAGGAAACATAAATGCAGTCTTCAAGGTGATTCTTTTCCACTCGTTCCCTTTAAACATTTTGTGAAGACGAGAAGAGGAGTAACCCGCTAAGATGCCCATGAATACCCATA
>NW_010945741.1:0-253 GCF_000633955.1 Camelina sativa
AACCTCTTTTCTTGCTCAGTTTGGGGGCGGCTACCATAAAAACGAAGTGATTGCCGAGCAATAGCCGTTTGGGAAAAGATGTCAATAAGATCACTTCGCCCTTTGTGAAATAGGGGGGTCTAAGGTATTTCTCTTTTAATGAGTTTGGAATCAGGAACGATAAAAGTGAACTTATAAAAAGAGTTCCAACCACATATGGAATGCCAAAAGTCAGCGGCGCTAGCAGTGCATCAGCCAAAGTCATCTGGAACAC
>NW_010945742.1:0-253 GCF_000633955.1 Camelina sativa
CATCTTGATTCTGGTGGAGTCTTTTCTTCAAATGAGTGTGCCAAACATTTTTAATTTCATTGTCTGTTCGACCTGGCAATTTTGCAGCTATCGCAGACCATCTACCAAAACAAAAAAAGTATCAAGCAAAATGTCACAAAAATGAAAGAATAAAAAAAAATTCATCAATATGTTAATAAGTCTACTTACTACATTGTTGTAATGAGAACAAAACAAACAGAGAAGCTATTGAACCTCATGTGGTATAGTTAAA
>NW_010945743.1:0-253 GCF_000633955.1 Camelina sativa
GTTTGGACATGAATCCAGCTAAGTCTGAAATTTTCTTTGGGGGATACTCGGATGCTGAAGTGGGTGACCTCAATGCTCTCTCAGGAATCAAAGTAGGCTCTTTTCCAACGAGATATCTAGGCTTGCCGCTTAACCCTGCTCGGATTTCGCTTGCTACGCTTCAGCCTTTTCTAGAGAAAATCAAATTGAAGCTTCACTCTTGGACAGTTAAGTTATTATCCTTTGCAGGAAAAATCAGGCTCATCTCCTCCGT
>NW_010945744.1:0-253 GCF_000633955.1 Camelina sativa
AAACCAACCCCATCATGCAACAAGAGATTTGACATTTTTCTTACGAAGACATTGAACCAAACCAAAGCTGTTGGACCAAATTGAATGATCGATTGTTGTGATTGAGTCTTTAACAACAACAAAAAAAAAAAGATTGTTGTGATTGAGTGGGGACATAGCAACGGTCGATAGAGTCGAAGCCACACAAACGGACCAAATTTGTCTACGATAATGACTTTTTGTAACGACACTTTCAATTCAAGGTGATATTGCC
>NW_010945745.1:0-253 GCF_000633955.1 Camelina sativa
ACTCAATTTTGTATTTTTTAACTGTACTATAGTTTTATATAAATATATTATGTAGTGTATAATTTCCATTGTGTAGATGCATGTAGTGGTTTATTATATAGTTAAGATATCCTTATTGTTCATTTAATTTAATTTTGTCACAAATATACTGTTTTGTGATTTTATTTTTCGTTTACAATGTAGAGATAATAATATTTTAAATTATATTATATTTTAATAATTATGTGACCCATCTTTTGGTATGATGTATGTA
>NW_010945746.1:0-253 GCF_000633955.1 Camelina sativa
CACTCTCAAGATTCGGGGGAGCTTCCAAATCTATCAAAGTAGTTGCTTTTGTTTCCACTCTTGGAGTAGAACACAAGCTGGAATCTTCATCCTCGTTAGCACAGAAATTCAAGTCAATATGCTGCCTGTAAGTGGCAGCTTTTTTACCTTTTTCATTGTCCACGATGACAGCTTCAGAAACTGAGGCTTCACATGGCAGGTTGGTATCGAGGTTTCTCTTCACCAAGGTGTTAACTTTCTTGGGTTGATTAGT
>NW_010945747.1:0-253 GCF_000633955.1 Camelina sativa
TGGAGTTAGCTGGCTTTTTGTTACTTGCTGCCAGTTTCTCGTTGCCAAGATGAAGACTAAAGTCGAGCTCAATATCCATAGAGGACGCCTCCTCAGTTTCTTTAGCAGAAGATAAACTCGTGCAAGCAGTTGCAGAACTCCCTTTGCTATCAGAAGAGCTTGTTGAGTGACCGAGTCTTAAAGAAAGTAAAGAATCAGATCCATCAATCAGATTCCACTTCCTTTTGATTCCCTTGGCATTAGACAGCGGAGA
>NW_010945748.1:0-253 GCF_000633955.1 Camelina sativa
AAAAAGGAATACAATGTGTTCAACTCCAAATGTGAATCAAAATATGAATTTCTTTCTTTTTATGGAAAATTAAAAATGACAAGAAGTAATAATTAAGCTTGTGACATTAACTTTGAAGTTAAGAAGAATGAGGAAGGGAGAGAGCATCCCAAATGAGATCCATATCCAAAGAAGGCATCCTACTCAATTGTACACCATCTCCTTCCATCACTTCCTTATGACTTTTTTGTTTCTTCATCATCACTACTTCTCC
>NW_010945749.1:0-253 GCF_000633955.1 Camelina sativa
ACATCTATCAGCGGTTTGTTTATCACACAACCAGAAAACTGAGTAGAGAGATGGAGAGAAGAGAAGAAGAGACTCGATTTGTAAACAAACATCTGGCTTTCATATATCCCAATCTGCGTTGCAGGCTGCTGCACGACTTGTCTTCTATCAGTAACCAACTGGGTTTTCATGGTGTATATAAAGCAATGCTGAAGGATTTGGGTGTCATTCAGTTTCCCCATACATTGTCCCAACCACCGCCACCACCTGGTGC
>NW_010945750.1:0-253 GCF_000633955.1 Camelina sativa
TCCAAAGAGTCAGCTCCCCTCTTCGTCTCCACAAAAACTAAGGTCAGAGCTTGCTGTAATTATGGAAAGAACACAATCATCAAGAACTAGAAGTATGACAGAGCTTGTTGAAATATGTAAAATATCATGAATTAAACAAAAGACGATTCCTTTCCAAAGGAAAGAGGAGTATCAGTTTTACCTTGCCTTGGATGCCATTCTCTCTCTGAGCATGAAGCAGGTCCATGAGATGACTTCTCTTGTCAGAGTCAAG
>NW_010945751.1:0-253 GCF_000633955.1 Camelina sativa
TAAATGTTGTCTAAACACTCCAAATTCATCCTGAACTCTTACAATTACACAAATGCATAGGATTGTCACTCATTCTGACTTTAGAAACAGTAACAAAGCTGTTTTTTTGCATCGAATCAATGTTTTCTCGGTTTTAGCTAGTTTTAGGACAAAATGATTATAAGTGTTGTCAAAACACTCCAAATTCATCCCAAACTCTTACAATGAGTCAATTGTGATGGATTGTCACACTTTCTAAACCTAGAAACAGTAA
>NW_010945752.1:0-253 GCF_000633955.1 Camelina sativa
TTCTCTCTTGATATAGGAAAAGCGACAAAAACGTGCTGAGGAAGCAAAGAACGCGCCTCCACCAGCTACAGCCGCGGAAGCAGTTCGAAGAACACTTGAGAGGAAGGTAAAACTATGCATCTTCTTTGATGCCTTTAATACTTAAAAGCGGAGTATTGTGATGTAACCAAGTTTATTCAGCAATTACCATCTGCGAAATTAAACCCTGAAACCGGAACATATCTAATAATACATAGCTCTGAAGAAAACTTTT
>NW_010945753.1:0-253 GCF_000633955.1 Camelina sativa
CAAGGATCACCTTTGATTGGCCAATCTGTTCCTTTTAACCCTAAAGAAGACCTGAGGTTAAGCAGAGTGAGTCTCTCACTAAATCGAGTCCGTGTTTGGCCAGCAACAACAACAGAGTCGAACAGTACCAAACACAAGAAAAAACCCAATGCGCTTCTTCTTTGATCAACCATTGCTTATCAAACTCAATCCAACGACCCATCAACACAAACACTCATCACTCACAAACCCCAGAGAGAGAGAGAGAGAGAGA
>NW_010945754.1:0-253 GCF_000633955.1 Camelina sativa
AAATTTTGAAGACTGGGGTGTGGACTCAAGATGATTGGGGAGTAGTTATGGAGCGATGGGTCGAAGATCCTCCTGCCAATTATCTGATGTTTCTTCCAGTATGGATTAGGCTTCGTAATTTGCCAGTGAATCACTATACGAAGGAGACTATTACAGAAATTGCTGGTTGTGTTGGTCAGGTTCTAGAGGTTCCTTTTGATGAGAAAGAGGCTCAAAGCAAGGACTATGTTCGGGTTAGGATCTTACTTGATAT
>NW_010945755.1:0-253 GCF_000633955.1 Camelina sativa
CGCAATAGGCTTGTATCTTTTTGACTCCGATTCCGTGTGCGAGACGCAATCCAGCAATTAATGCTTCGTACTCCGCATCATTATTTGTAGCTGTGAAGGCCAGGCGGAATGACTGCTCCAAGATTTCGCCTGTTGGCGAGGTTAGGCGTACACCCGCTCCCGAGCCCATCCTCGATGAAGCGCCATCAACGTGAAGTGACCATATCTCAGGTGAAGGTGAGTCAGCTTCGAGTTCAGGAGATAGTTCAACGAG
>NW_010945756.1:0-253 GCF_000633955.1 Camelina sativa
CATCACAACTTGAAGAGAGAGATGGATGGGTTCTCGAAGGGGCAAGTTTCCTACGTGTGGACTATGGTGGGTCAAGCCGTTGCATGGCAGATATACTGGGTCGGGATCGTGGGGCTAGTGTTGGCTGTCTCGGCTGAGTTCTCGAACGTGATCAGTGTTTGTACGTGGCCGATCGTGTCGGTTCTCGTGGCTTTGTTTTATAACAAGTACGATCAGTTCGATGTCTTCAGAGGAATCGCCTTAGGCGCCGCTA
>NW_010945757.1:0-253 GCF_000633955.1 Camelina sativa
ATCTTAAATCTTTGCAGTTGTTCTTAAATTTAAAAATAAGTCAATTACATGATTTTTCCTTATCGTTTGGCTTGGTTCTGAAGAACCTTAGGGGTCCGTGTGATTATTACCCGAAACTAATGAACATGTGTTTCTGCTTGCTAGACACTATTTCAAAGTTTGAGGTGGACAAGGAGAAGCTCTATATATGATATGAGCAACTAAGTAAGCCAACAAACTCCTTTAGAGACCATACTCACTTACCCCTGTAGAA
>NW_010945758.1:0-253 GCF_000633955.1 Camelina sativa
ACACCGCAAAAGGAGGCATTAGTGAACGATCCTCACGGTTGTTTGGCTTGGATGGAGAAGCGACCCCCTGGTTCTGTAGCGTACATTAGCTTTGGTACGGTGATGACACCACCTCCAGGAGAGGTTGCGGCGATAGCAGAAGGATTGGAGTCGAGTAAAGTGCCGTTTGTTTGGTCGCTTAAGAGCATGGTTCATTTACCTAAAGGGTTTTTGGATCGGACGAGAGAGCAAGGGATCGTTGTTCCATGGGCTC
>NW_010945759.1:0-253 GCF_000633955.1 Camelina sativa
GAAACACCTGATATGACTTGTAGAGGTGCTACTCTTAGGCTTGAAATCGATCTTAACTTCCTCTTTGACTATGGCTGTCGCGGGTTTGCTATCCTTGGTGAAGGCGGGTTTACTGAACTCTCTTGGCTTGGACATGTTAGGCGTAAATGTTGCCCTCACTCCCTTTCTCTTGATCTGTGACTCAATTAACTCTGCCTTATGTACCCTTTCTTGAACATCCTCATAGTTCTGCAGCTCTACCTTGTCTTGAATC
>NW_010945760.1:0-253 GCF_000633955.1 Camelina sativa
GTTTCTATTGCTCTTCGCCAAATCTTTTGCACCATTAGTATAGGCACTGAAAAGTGATTAGAAACTTCTCTGGTAATAGTTCTTCCCAGCACCCCATCATTACTCCTCATTAGTAAAGCATTGAAAATCACCCATCGCTCTTCATTTGATAGATTATTTCTGGTTTGTCCCGAATGTTGTACATTTTCGTTTTCTGTTTTAAGAAAATAGATTTAAGAAAACAAATTAGAAATTAAACTGTATAAGTCATGAC
>NW_010945761.1:0-253 GCF_000633955.1 Camelina sativa
TAGAAGAAATAATTTTTAAAAATGTTGGATGAACAATGTACCTATAGGGTCGCGTTTTCAAGCAATTTCCACCTTTATCCCATTCTCCATCTTCGAAATGTGAAGGTGCAAATGTCCTTAGAAACACTTCTCCTTTAAAATTCTCTAATCCAAGAATGGTCTTAAATGTTGTTCTCAATGCTCTTCTATACGCAAAATGTGGCCCGACATTTCTAACGCCGGGAATGTAACAATACAAGCATCCTATCCGTTT
>NW_010945762.1:0-253 GCF_000633955.1 Camelina sativa
AATATTACATTTTATCTTAACTGTTTGACAAAAAAAAATTATGTTCATATATATAATTTTTTTTACTTTTAAAATATGTATAGTCTACTCTCTATCCATGTAATGTTCTTTTATTTGTATTCTCCTAAATCTACTAACTCTAAAGATTACTTTAACTTTTAAAAATGTATTTTTTTCTAAAAATAGAACTCTTTTAAAGTTTTAATTAAAATTCTACAATCTACCACTACTATTATGATTGTTTTTATTACAA
>NW_010945763.1:0-253 GCF_000633955.1 Camelina sativa
TCATTGTTGAATACGAGTCGGGTCACGGTTACACGGACCCTAAGGTTATGTTTCATCTTTTTTACGAGTGATAGTGCCTCTCGATCGTCTTTGCCTCCAATGAAGACCACACCAACATCAATGTTGTACATTTTTTTGCTTGTTACAATACTTTTTCGTGAGAACTGCCCGCGGTCCACTAGTATGCCTATAGAACAAGGCGCACTGTCTAGCAATTGCTGGTTTAAATTTCTTATGGAATTATCGTCAGACT
>NW_010945764.1:0-253 GCF_000633955.1 Camelina sativa
TGGCGAATGGCCTGCTGGATGACATGAGAACGTTGTGTTACAAACATCTCATAGCTAGAAGCAGTACCATTTGGGCCATCTGGTGGAGCCGAAGCGGCATGAGTCAAACCCACAATGGCATTAAACCATATTGATGGTCCAAAAACATCAGTGATGGTGCGCAAGAGAGGCATGTCACCAGAATCTCTGCTTTGCATATCCAACCTATCAAGATATAATACAATGTCAGGCGGATTTTTCTTGATGACTGCCC
>NW_010945765.1:0-253 GCF_000633955.1 Camelina sativa
TGAAGAAGCTCCTCGCAGACAAGTACACAAGTCACTGGCAAGAAGTTTTTTCTCTTCTCACGGGTAATGCTCTTGATAAAACTCTACGGTTCATTCTGGGCTATGCTTTTCAAACAACCATCTACCTACTTTGGCGAGAAAGGAATGGACGAAGACACGGTGAACATCCAATAACAGCAGAGAACCTGATCAAGCAGATCGATAAGTATGTCTGCAACCGTCTTAGCACACTACAAGGAGGTCAAAGCACATC
>NW_010945766.1:0-253 GCF_000633955.1 Camelina sativa
AAAGAAAGAAAAGAAGAACTTAAACCTTAATTATATTCCAATTCAAGAAATACGTGTAATTGAGATGAGAAGTTAACGCGCATAATTGATATTTTCATAATGGGAACTGAGAAGCAACTAGTAATTTAGCAATGTTACACACGCTAATCAAATGGTTGTGTGGGATTATCATTTTTTTACTACTCTTAGATTATAGCTTTTGCTTGTGTTTTCGGATTTTGCAAAAAAAAAAAAAAAAAAAAAAAAAAAAAAA
>NW_010945767.1:0-253 GCF_000633955.1 Camelina sativa
ATAACTTAGGTAATTTTGTATGTTAGCTGGAGAATAAAAATCATATACTTATATATATTTAGAAACCAAGTGAATACACATTCTACTTAACGACCGTAGTCGGCAGGAGGAGTTCATAGGAGTGCATGAAAAAAGATACAAACAACAATCTAAAAAGGTTAAGTCTTGAAAGTCATTAATCTAATCATTTTCTTGTAAACACATACGGAAAACACACTTCACCGCTATTTACCAGAATTTACCTATTTTGGCA
>NW_010945768.1:0-253 GCF_000633955.1 Camelina sativa
TGGTCTGCTCTAGCTGACGGGTTGCTCGGCGTCAAGTTTACCACGGTTTGGGACACATTGACACCTCTGCTTCTTGACTCCTCCACTCCAAGGCTTCACTTGTTTGTGTTGCGGTATGTTTTTCAATCTGCCATACATACCATCTGGCGAGAACGTAATACTCGACGTCATGGAGAACCTCCAACCCCACCCTCCAATCTGATTCGCTTCATTGAAAGGACTGTTCGTAATCGGCTGCTCACATTGACGACCA
>NW_010945769.1:0-253 GCF_000633955.1 Camelina sativa
AATGGCCTCACAGAACTCAGGGCAACCTGCCTCCAGTACTTCTAATGCTGTCTTGCCTTCTGAAGGTGGTCCTTTAGATGCAGCAGTTGCATGTCCATCAACGGCCTCTAGTGTTCAACCCTCAGAGACAAAGTCAACGGTGACATCTGCGTCAACAAAAGAAAACAAAGATAGCACAGCTGCAGTTAAGGTTGTCCCTGGAGCTTAAACCATTTCCACATTACTTTAGTTTGATGTTGTACTTACATGGTGC
>NW_010945770.1:0-253 GCF_000633955.1 Camelina sativa
AATAATTCACGAGAACAACAGTTACAAAACCACATAAACTAGTCAAAGAAGAATATAGAGTTACATTAACAAAACAAAACAAAAAGTTAGAGAGTGAGAGAGAGAGAGAGGTGCAATGGCAGATATTGGAGAGGATGTGAAGCTTCTAGGTTTTTGGGCAAGTCCTTTTACTCGTAGAGTCGAGATGGCTCTCAAACTCAAAGGCGTGCCATATGAGTACTTGGAGCAAGATATAGTGAACAAGAGCCCTTTG
>NW_010945771.1:0-253 GCF_000633955.1 Camelina sativa
GATGGACCGAGGTCATGGCCGTCGAATTACCAGAGGCAGTGGATGATGTTTTACAGAGTGAATGGATTATCAATTCAAGGCTCTGGTTTTATCAACGGCCGTGGTAAGAAATGGTGGAACCTTCCTTGCAAACCTCACAAGGGCCCAAACGGAACAACCCAAACCGGTCCTTGTGACAGTCCTGTGGTTAGTCAATGTTTCACAATCACATTTTTGTGTTATATAGGTCAGAATTAGTGAATTATGAGTAAAA
>NW_010945772.1:0-253 GCF_000633955.1 Camelina sativa
AACGTTAAAGAACTATTTCTGCATCGTTTATTTCTGGGGTTAATATGTGTTCGGAGATGATTTATTAGCACAGATTGAACGTTTGGGTGGTCCGATCTTCAACTCTAATCCTGATTGAGCTATTCTGAACTTTCAGTGGAAAAACTACGTCATCAGGGGGGAGGGGCGGGGGCTAGAGGAGTGACACACGATGGTAGTGAGGGGGGGATGTAACAAGGACACTGCCTGAGAGAGGGGTAGGTTGGGTGTAGGA
>NW_010945773.1:0-253 GCF_000633955.1 Camelina sativa
AAAACTCATTGGAGATGGTCTAAGTGCCTGGGATATCCAAGGAATTCTGGTGAACCCCAGGATAACCCTTAAGACTACATTGGCCTCCTCCCACAATAATTGTTCGCCTAAAGCCTGATTAATAATATCTAATGGGTCTGACTGAATCCCTTAAAAGACCTTTCTATTCCTATCCTTCCATAAGAACAATACAAGCCAGGGTATTTAATGATGAGTAGCTCCTAGAGCCAGAGAGAAAGTCCCACACCCAAAA
>NW_010945774.1:0-253 GCF_000633955.1 Camelina sativa
AAACGCTTAGGCTGCTCCGCCAGATATAAGGAATATAGACAATTGATATTACATACCTGTCCAGCAGATTCCATTGAAATTGGGTTGGAGGAGGTGATCACATCTGCAGGATCCGTCATACTAACTAAATCAAATAGCGATGTTGTCATCTGCATCTTGATAGAACCATACGCTTTCAGTTGCTTGGAGGGGGTAATGGAGTGTGGTACAGCATTGTACTTCTTAATCACTCTCTGAAGAGCTGCAAATAGCA
>NW_010945775.1:0-253 GCF_000633955.1 Camelina sativa
TTAGTATACTATGTTTGGGATTGAAGATAAATACAAGGTTCTAAACAGGGAAATATAGATGTTGAAGAGAGCTTCTGAACATGGGAATCAATTTTCTTAGAAACTTATCATTGATCTCAATTTTCCCCAGGAGCCACAATTATCAGTAGATTCCTGCAATGTATGTTCTATACTATAATATCCATAATTATCGACCTCTACCTTTGAAAACTGCAGGATTTGGCACCGGAGAGAGCTTTTGCTGATTTTGTTC
>NW_010945776.1:0-253 GCF_000633955.1 Camelina sativa
CCTTTTCACCCGACGCACAACGACACGTACCCGCGGTGTTGTGGTTCGGGAAGAATAACCGGTACACCGTGGATCAATTCAAAGCCTTTGAGAACAAACACTTCAGTCAAGACGACCTGTTTTGTGCACTGTTGCTCGGATTTGACGTACAAACCAGCGAATGCAAAGCTGAGCGATTGGGCGAGGTGCGTTAACCGCCACCCCGCTGGGTGTGGCGATCAAACTCGTACACAAAACGGCGGGCCTGATCATC
>NW_010945777.1:0-253 GCF_000633955.1 Camelina sativa
CTGAATTGGACGAAAAGTGAGCTTGTTTCGTGACAAAACCATGGTTTGGTGTGGCTTGGATCGGTTGGCTAACTTCACGAGAGCGTTCACCACCTTCATCCGCTGTTAATCCCATGGACAGATCACTCTGTGACTCACACAAATTCTCCCTCTCAGCAACATTATCGTTTCCTTGAACTAAATTTCCTGAAGCCAGACACCCCCGATTAAGCTCAGTGTTTACATAGTCCACCCGAACAGCATCTTTAGATTG
>NW_010945778.1:0-253 GCF_000633955.1 Camelina sativa
ATTATCAAACGAAGAATGAGACAACATTACAATAACAACACTTTTATTACTTCTACTTCTTTTGCCAACCAATAACACTTACCTCTTTTATTGGTGTGAGTGAGACATATAGATAAAACGAATTTGTGTTATAAGGGTTGTTGTTATAAATAGATCGTTGGTTATTTATTTCTCGTTTAGAAAACCGGGTGTAAACCCAGACGCGCCAAACACTTTACTGCTTAAGGCACCCAACCAATGAACCAACCTTACT
>NW_010945779.1:0-253 GCF_000633955.1 Camelina sativa
CCAACGTCATCTTTAAAATTAGACAAAACTTCAACAAAGTCATATTCATAAGGCTGTTTATGATTTTTTGAGTTAGCACTCCAACTGATATCCCAGCCTCTGAAAACTGCCCAAACTTCTCCCTTTCTTGGATATATGGCGATGCTATTGTTGCCACTTAAGTGAAACATCTGACAAGAAAATTTCAAGTGGTCGTTTTCTTCTTCTGAATCACCATCCCGAAAAGTCCCACAAGCAATGGGAATTGAGTTAT
>NW_010945780.1:0-253 GCF_000633955.1 Camelina sativa
AGTTTGAAGTGACTGTGATTGATCAGGTGTGACCGCATCATTTGGAATGGGAAGGGAATGAAGCTCTTTAATTACAGAAGAAACGAGATTAAACTATCGGATCACCGGCCTGTCACAGCAACGTTCTTGGCCGAGGTTGAGGTTTTGTCTCCACGGAAACTTCATCGTGCGCTTGCACTCACGTACTCCGAGATCGAAGGCCATGCAGACTTCTAAATGCATACCCTCTCCGGTCAGATTCTGTTCTGTGTAG
>NW_010945781.1:0-253 GCF_000633955.1 Camelina sativa
ATACATGCATCATGTTGTGGCATTCTCATATTAATCTCATTTTCAAAAGAACAAACAAAATATATGTATACTTATTATTAATTATTAATTGTTAATTGTTTTAGACTTGAGCTTTTGTTTTCTATTAGTACAGTTGTGAATTGGTTGCAAAGTGAAAAATTACCTATAAAAGGTGAAGCTCAAGAAAATGTATATGAATCAGTAGATCTGATCTTTTAAAATTAGTATCTTCATTTATGCTAAGTCATAAAAT
>NW_010945782.1:0-253 GCF_000633955.1 Camelina sativa
ATTTCAGAAGCTCCAGACACCTGCATGACTCAACGTAATGACGGCTCTGAAGTGCCTGGATCAACTGCACCAAGTGATAATATTAGTAGATGCATTGACGAAATGGGTGATCAGTCTAATCTAGGTATAGTGATGGAGCAGGAGGAATTAAGTGACTCTGACGAAGAGATGATGGAAGAAGAACATGTTGAGTTTGAGTGTGAAGAGATGGCTGATTCTGAAGGAGAAGAAGGCTCAGAATGCGAAGAAATCA
>NW_010945783.1:0-253 GCF_000633955.1 Camelina sativa
GAGTAAGATGAATTGAAGAGAAGTCGATGGACGAAGCTTAGAGATACCAGGATGAAGACAAAGAGAATTGGGAGGAAAAGCATGAAGAGCTTGAGATTAGCCGCGGTTTTCTCAACCTCGTACTTGTAACGTGGGTATGAAGAGATGAATATGAGTAAAGATATGATGCCGAAGAGAGCTAGTAGTCTAAGAGGAGGTGCTGATGAAGTCAGTAGTGTTTCCTCTAACCATCCTCGCTTCCATGAACCTCCTC
>NW_010945784.1:0-253 GCF_000633955.1 Camelina sativa
CCATCACCAGTATCAGCCATGAAGTCAAACCAGAAGTCATCCTTATCAGATAAATGGTCATATAAAAGTTCCTTGCTCTTGTTTCCATCACAATCATTGGTCATTGCAGCCTAAAAATTTAAGAATGGGGTAGGTTACAAAAAATGCAATATAATAAGAAAACCAAAACAGGGAAAGATAAAATGATCTGAAGTTGAAGAGGCAACAAATATCACTAAAAATAGTATACCTGCATCATTCGCATGTCAAAGCG
>NW_010945785.1:0-253 GCF_000633955.1 Camelina sativa
AAGCTAACCAGGTCTTTTGGAAAATCAAGTAGCTCTGGAAGTTTCTCAGCAAGCACCTAAAAGTACAAGCATGAAAATGTTTTTGGTGAAAAGAAACCGTTAGCATAACATATAAACATTAAATTTAATGTATGTAAGAATATAGTAACCTAATTAAGAACAAAGAGATTTTAACATTAAACCAAAAAAAAAGGAGTAGTAAATGTTTGAAAAATCTCCTACCTTACAGAGATAATGCATCAGAGTCATCTTA
>NW_010945786.1:0-253 GCF_000633955.1 Camelina sativa
ACATTTTGTCACTCGATTTTGATCCATGGGATGAATCCTTGACTTCTACACACAATTTGGCAGAGTTGCTCGGTGAAGTTGATCAGCGATCTAGTACTCTTAAACCCTCAAACCTCCTAAAGCAACATAATAGCCAGTCTAGATTTTCTTTTGCACGGTATGAAGAATCTAATAATCAAGCATATGACAGCGACACCCATAGTATGTATGGGCAGTTGTCAAGAAATCAACCTATTCAGGAGTCTGTAGTGAG
>NW_010945787.1:0-253 GCF_000633955.1 Camelina sativa
AAACATTGCATCAATGAGGAAACAATAACACAACAACCAACAAAACTTAACAGAGAAGGGTCTGAATGGAGGTAGCAAACCTAGCCTGCGGTTGCTAGAAGCTTCCACGTAGCCCTCTTGGGTCATCCTGTCCATTAATTTACGAACTGCATTCTGATTGGCTTCACCATCCAGCATGTTGTGAAGCTTCGTAATAGTCACATATTTCATCGGAAGAGAATGATATAGAGCCTGACATAAAAACCATGAGTCA
>NW_010945788.1:0-253 GCF_000633955.1 Camelina sativa
TAGCTGATTTCTGCTTGTCTGAAATGACAGAAAAAGAGGTTACCACAAAGAAACATTTGCAGATCAAATGCAGTGTCTACATCTGATGAAACTAATGGGTGGGTGATTTGAAAACTTAGTAATTCTCGTCAATTCATGTTCTAAATATGCTCTTGACAATTACATTTGCTAACCTGAACTTTTGTGCAGGGCTCATCTCAGTTCTCTTACTGATGACAGACAGACAACATCTCAGAGTACTTCCACAGTTGAC
>NW_010945789.1:0-253 GCF_000633955.1 Camelina sativa
TTTTTTTCCAGGTCCTGGACAATGGCCTTCTCGTGGATCCTCATGATCAGCAGTCTATTTCTGCAGCTCTTCTTAAGCTTGTTGCTGATAAGCACCTATGGTCAAAGTGTCGCCAAAACGGGTTGAAGAATATTCACCAATTCTCTTGGCCAGAGCACTGCAAAACTTATCTATCTCGCATAACCAGCTTCAAACCAAGACATCCGCAATGGCAAAGTGATGATGGCGGTGATAATTCAGAACCCGAGTCACC
>NW_010945790.1:0-253 GCF_000633955.1 Camelina sativa
TCCCTCATATCTGCGCAAGAATCTAAAAACCAAATCTCATCCTCTCTGCTAATGTCTCATGACTACTACTTCAATGTGTTGACTCTGTGTCTGTGAGAATCTTTTTAAAAACTCCGACCAATGGGTAAGAAGAGTAGTTCTTCTTCTTCCTGGCTCACCGCCGTCAAACGAGCTTTCCGATCTCCGACCAAGAAAGAACATAACAACACCAATGCTCACGGTAATGAAGTCGAGGAAGATGAGGACAAGGTTC
>NW_010945791.1:0-253 GCF_000633955.1 Camelina sativa
CAAGTTTGTATAGAAGGGAATGGAAGCTCAGACTGGAAGTCACTTGAACCGATTAAGAGAACAGAAGAAGTAGCTGTTGTTATTGATGAAACAGAAGACTTGGGTTCAGGTAAAAGCTTCACACTGTAGTAGAATCTAGTTTCGGAGAATACATATGTTGTTGACCATATATGTATTGATTGATGTGAGACAAGGTTGTAAAAAAGGGTTTTGAATGAAATATGAACAGGTTTCGATGATGCTGAGATATACA
>NW_010945792.1:0-253 GCF_000633955.1 Camelina sativa
AAAACTTTGAAATATTCTACCTGAAGGTAATTCTTCAAAATTTCTTGTGCGTCAGGAGACAATATGTCATGAAGGAGACTAAAAACCTGAACAGCTGGAGAAAGTGCAGTTGACGCAGATTCTTGTACCGGATAAGATATGTCTGCCAATCCTGAAGGGCAGTTTTCATCTAAGGACTTGTAATTCTCAAAAACAGTTCCCATGAGTTTTTCTATCTCTATTTCACAGTCCATTAAGATACTTTTCTGCAAAA
>NW_010945793.1:0-253 GCF_000633955.1 Camelina sativa
GAGTCATGCCCTTTTTGCCGGGACAGTCTTAAGAGAGTAAACTCAGGGGACTTGTGGATGTTGATGGAGAAATCAGATACAGTCAATATGTATACAATTGCGCGGGAGAATAAGAAAAGGCTGTTTATGTACGTAGAAAAGCTACCTCTAGTGGTTCCAGATCAAGTGTTTGCATCTTCTCCTTACGATTGCCATGTCAAGTGAATTTAAGAAGAAGAAGAACCGGTTCTGGTAAAACTTTATCTGAATGTAA
>NW_010945794.1:0-253 GCF_000633955.1 Camelina sativa
ATGCATGTGTTTCAATAGTTATGAAATTTCTTAGTCATATTCCGTCAATATTTGATATTATTGTAAATACTTTTTCCATAAACACATTGACCTATTACGTAACATCTTTTTTTGTTTTTTTCTAGGCTATATATAATTTGATCTTGTTGGGATGGAAAATTTCCGAAAAAGAAAAAGAACGAAAAAAACTCAAGAAAAAGTTACTGAGGCCACGCCGGTTTTAGCTGCGTCCTGCGTGGAGTGGTTCGTAACA
>NW_010945795.1:0-253 GCF_000633955.1 Camelina sativa
AGAATTTGCTGTGTCTCAAGTTAGCTGAGGAGCTTGGAGTAGTGATCGCAAACCCGTGGGTTTCTTGGTTTAAGGCTGCTAGTTTACCCGCTATCATATCACTTCTTTGTACTCCATATATCCTCTACAAGCTTTATCCTCCTGAAACCAAGGACACACCGGATGCTCCAGGTATTGCTGCAATGAAGCTCAAGCAAATGGGCCCTGTCACTAAAAATGAATGGATCATGGTTGGTACAATGCTTCTTGCTGT
>NW_010945796.1:0-253 GCF_000633955.1 Camelina sativa
TGTTTGTGTGTCACAGGATTTAGGACACAATGATTGCTGCTTGTCTTGGGTTTAGACTTTGGGATTGTCTAAGCGTATTTGGGTGTGGAGACATCGGGAGCCCTAAGGCTTTCTCTCACTGAGTAATTATCAATTACTCACCCCTCTCTTTTTGCACGTTGGTTAAGTAAAGTGTTAATTTTGCATTGCTAGCTTGTGATTTTGCATTTAAAGAATGTTCGGGTCGGGTCAGGAAGTCAACCTGTTGACCAGT
>NW_010945797.1:0-253 GCF_000633955.1 Camelina sativa
ATTAGCAGAGCTCGCTGCTGCAGCAGCCTTTGCCTTCTCAATGCAAGTATCATACTCTCCACAACGAAACGCCTTCACCGTCTTGGAATTTTCAAGAATATACCAATCCCTGGAGTCATAAAGAAGAACACTTTAAGGCATAAAGGCAAAACTAAGGGTAAAGAGAATGAGAAATTGCGGAAAAGACAAGAGAAAAGAGTACACTTACACGCTAACATCATCACGACCTAGAAGCTTTATTGGAGTGCCAACT
>NW_010945798.1:0-253 GCF_000633955.1 Camelina sativa
GCAAATGCTCTCTGTCTCTGTCTCTGTCTCTCTTTGCCTTTCAAATACTAGTAAGTAGTACTCCATGAAAGATTGTGCAGAGGAGTGAATTAAAATAAAATAAAAAACACTTGAATTCATGCAGAATTAGAGCGCAATCATGACTTTCTTATTAAAAATTAATCAGGTTACTTGTTTAAATATATATATGCACATCATTTTTATTTAAAAAAATTAGGTGAATACAACTTTATTCTCCGGGAATTAGGACACT
>NW_010945799.1:0-253 GCF_000633955.1 Camelina sativa
ACTGCTTTGAGGAATTACTCTTGCCTAACCACTGGGGATAGCATTATGGTTCCATACAACAACAAGAAATATTTTATAGATATAGTTGAAACTAAGCCTGCTAACGGAATTAGCATCATAGAAACAGACTGTGAGGTTGATTTCGCAACTCCCCTTGACTACAAGGAGCCTGAACGTCACACAGCACCTGCTGCAGCAAAGGGTCCGGCAAAAGGTATGTATTCATGGACATGGAGTCATAAGATGGATTTAC
>NW_010945800.1:0-253 GCF_000633955.1 Camelina sativa
GCAAAGACGCGTGAAGGAGAAGAGCAAACAAAACGCTGAAGCCGCTTGAAAGACTTATTGACTCTTCTCTTCACCACCATTCATAATTTCAAGTTTCAAACACATAGCTTATATCAAAAATTTATCTCAAATTCACAGCTTTGAAATCTTCCTCAATCCCCCAAAAGTAAAACACATAAAAGCATAGAATTTTGTTAAATGGAAATTCAAAGTAGAAGAATCATAGTTAGACCAGAATAAAAATCAAGCACCA
>NW_010945801.1:0-253 GCF_000633955.1 Camelina sativa
CTTCTTCCACATCAGCATCCACCTAATCAATTTTTTTTTCATAAAAAAATATCAATTTTAATATTCATTCATTGCATATTTACTACTTATAATTAATAATAGTGAAAAATAAATAAAAAACGAAATAACTAAAATTAATTAAATTGTAAAATAGTATAAACAATAATATAATGTTTAAGTAAATAATAAAAATAATTATTATCTAAAAATGAATTAAGTAAATAAATAATTTAAAAATAGTAAAATAATACTA
>NW_010945802.1:0-253 GCF_000633955.1 Camelina sativa
TTGGCAGGGATCAAAACAACTGGATGGAACTACTCACAAAATGCTATAATTTGTACTGTTGAGCACACTGTCGAAAACTACACAGCTTGGCAACGGTTTTTACCCAATGGCCCCATTGCACTTCTTCCCATTGGTGACAAGTTTAGCAACATAGTATGGACTATGGACCCAAAAGAGGCATCAGATCGCAAATCTATGAACGAGGCTGACTTCATCAAAGCTGTAAACGACGCTCTGGATTCTGGATATGGTC
>NW_010945803.1:0-253 GCF_000633955.1 Camelina sativa
CCAGCAAAAGCAGATAAGTTTTCTTGACATCTTTTAATAGACTGACACATAAACTTACCAAGATGATTGTGCCTAGGACCCCCAAATAAATATCTTGATTTAGGATTTGATTTGTGACCCACATTGATCAGTTTTTTCCCTTTTCCCTTTAGTGATAGACAGCTTTTTGTATTTTTACGTTTGTTTATCAACAACTTGGCCCTTTTAGTATGGCATATATATTGCTCATTCTGTTGAGGTCTACTATCGAATT
>NW_010945804.1:0-253 GCF_000633955.1 Camelina sativa
AAGTCGATTATAAACCATACCAAAAGGGCATGCCCGAGGCTGGCATCAAGAGCAAGAACAAGGCTGTCAGAAAGATGTTTCACTTCATCCCATGACCAGCGGTTCTCAGTAAATTTCTCGGGAATTATCAACAGTGTATCATCAGGAAGACCACACTCCCTCAACAAATTGACACTCTTAGCTTCATCAGCCATTTCGCTTAATGACTGTTGAAGCCGCCGTGCCTCTCCACTCTCTTCTAATGTATTATCTG
>NW_010945805.1:0-253 GCF_000633955.1 Camelina sativa
TGAGTATTTGGCAAAAGTTTTAGTGGGATATAATTTAGCTTTAGATTGTTGTAATAATTGTTATAATATATTAAACATATATAAATAGAAATAAATGTATGAAGGTAAATACAAATATTCTCTAACTTAAATTATTTATATATTTACTTTAGGAAATAAATTTTCTTTACATATTTTTTAAAAATTGTTTAAAGTTTAGGATTTATTTTTTTTCAACAATTTTTAAACCCGCACATCATGCGGGCCCTTATCT
>NW_010945806.1:0-253 GCF_000633955.1 Camelina sativa
AAAATAGTGATTCTGGTACGTGTGTGATAAGTATCAAATGGGTCTTTCATATCATATATTGTTTTATATCATATATTGTTTTATATCATATATTGTTTTGAAAATGTCTTATCTTTATGAGTTTACTGGATTTTTTTAATGTCCTATAGATTCTGAACAAAAGTCAAAAAATTGTTATTGTAGGGTTACTTGGTAGTCAAAATGGTGGTCTGGGGGGTGCGTCAAGCGTCTCAAGATTGAATTCAGTGGCTTC
>NW_010945807.1:0-253 GCF_000633955.1 Camelina sativa
ATAATAGATCTCCTAGCATTTCCTTTTGTTGCTGTACAAAGTCAACCAGGTCCATTATCTGCCACTGCATCTGTAAATAGTGGATTCATTCTCAACATGGGCTCTCCAGGTGTCAGAGTGTGCATGGAAGATAAAGATTTGCTAAAGGCTATAGAAGAGGATATGGACAAATACATAAAAGTCCTCATGGAGGTTAGTTCTTCAATTCTGATTCCTTGATTTTACATACTTTTGTTTAAATGTTGATTAGTGG
>NW_010945808.1:0-253 GCF_000633955.1 Camelina sativa
TTTTTCCTTAACTTTACAGCATCATCTTTGAGCGGTTGGCAAAGAATGGGAAGACATACTTGGGACCTACCACAAGGCATTTGACTGAATATGGAGAAGCCGGGCTCCGTACACTCGCACTTGCTTACAGAAAGCTTGATGAGGATGAATATGCAGCTTGGAACTCTGAGTTTCTTAAGGCCAAAACTTCAATAGGATCTGATAGAGAGGAGCTGCTTGAGACGGGAGCGGATATGATTGAAAAAGAACTTAT
>NW_010945809.1:0-253 GCF_000633955.1 Camelina sativa
TGAACGCTTTCTTAAACCTAGAAGAAAGCTTAGAGAAGAAGATGAATATTTTACTCTTATTCAACTTAACTTGTCAATACAATGCTTTTAGATATATATAAGACAATCAGAATAATGAATTGTGTCTAACGCCTATTGATTGAGGAGCGTGGAGTCCAGGTCTAGCTGCACCTAATTCCTGTTGATTGAGGAGCGTGAAGTCCGTTCGTACAGTCTTCGTGACAGCTACGTGGTACTCTGCTTTTGACTGCAG
>NW_010945810.1:0-253 GCF_000633955.1 Camelina sativa
AAACATAATCAAAGAAAGCAATAAGAATCATCGACATGCAAAACAAAGAAAAAGGATACAGAAGCTATGAACAATCATCAATCACATTTTTTTCATATATATATACAGAGGGGGAGCAAAACCCCAAACCGAGCCGGATTGGGATTTCGAATAGATCCTACGGTTGTTAATGGTTTTAGTATAACGCAATCGACGGTGCAGATCATGAATCACAAAATATAAAAGACGGTTTTATAAGTAAAGGCGGTTAGTT
>NW_010945811.1:0-253 GCF_000633955.1 Camelina sativa
TGCTTACCTGCACTAGTGGCGGTAGTTGATAGTGGTCACCAACAAGTACAAACGTAGAAGCAAACAGCAAGGGTCCTATCGAAACCTGATTAGTACAAGAAACCGTGTCTTCTTAAATATTATTCCACTTCAAACTCTATTGTGTCAGACTCTAACTTTCAATTCTGGTACATAAATGAATTTTGTCAAATAAGGGCCACTGGCTAATGTTTTCTAGTAAGTAAAATTAAAACATATGCCATCTGATTCCAAA
>NW_010945812.1:0-253 GCF_000633955.1 Camelina sativa
TGTCTATATGAACACATTAAACCAACTATTTTACTTTCACTTCTGCAAAGTTTTTTAATTACTAAAAGTATTGGCTCAAAAAACATTTTGAACAAAAAATATATTACATAATATACTAAACAATGATGTACCATTACAATAATGTATGACCACCATGGAGAAAACCTCGGCTCTGCCCTCTTCCCTTATGGAGAGAACCTTGCATTCAACCTCCTCCACCATGGAGAGAACCTTGGCTCCGCCTTCCTCCCTT
>NW_010945813.1:0-253 GCF_000633955.1 Camelina sativa
TTTGGATCCTCCTCACAATTCCAAGATTTTTGGACACCGAACTTATTTGTTAAACTGAATCGTGCATTTGCCCGGTCCAAAACGAAACACGTAGGCTGAAAAAGTAGAAACGAAGAAGCTGCGATATTTAAAGGAACCACGTTGCTTACATTGTCCCCACGCATAAAATCAATTTAACTATTGAAGGAAAAGAATAAAGTAACTCGTCGACGTGGTCTCCTCCTTCGTCACCAGCTTCTTCTCACTTTTTTGG
>NW_010945814.1:0-253 GCF_000633955.1 Camelina sativa
TTTGACTATATTTACATAATTTATGTAGTAAATTCAAATTATATATTTGTTCATAATTATAAACACATTTCAAAGTTTTGGTAGGCATGACCAAAATTGAACTGTAACCGTATTTTGGACCGTAATCGGACCATTTTTTAACCGTAACCGGACTGTAACCGTAAAATTATATTGGTTAAGATTACAAAAATTATTAACCGTAACCACTAATTAACCGTAACCGTATGAAAACCGTCGGTTAACCGCATAATTA
>NW_010945815.1:0-253 GCF_000633955.1 Camelina sativa
ACAAAAACGTCATATTTAAGTCCCGAGACGCGGCATTGAAATTGATTAGAGGTGATGAAGTAGTGATGTCCTGGTTCCTTGAAGGTAACAACATCATATCCGGTGTTGTAAACAACTTTAGGAGCAGAAGAATTGCATGAATCATACTCTAAGGCGGTGGAAACTTGAGCAACGTCGTTGATGTTTTGATCGTACTCGAAGACGATGGAATCTCCGACGTGGAATTTCTTATGTTCAGCCCAAGAGTCGTCCT
>NW_010945816.1:0-253 GCF_000633955.1 Camelina sativa
GCTCCAGATCTAGTGAAGTAGGCACCGTTGAGCATTTGGTCTCCCTGTGATCTCCAGTTCCATTGCTTCCATTCCCCTTGCCATGAACCTACCCTCTTCGTCACCTATCAAACCAAAATATTACATTTAATCCATCTGTCCTACATCAATCAACTAAGATTAATGAAAGAGAGAAATAATGATATACCTCTTTGGCAAAAGGGTTACCAGGGGCAAGGAACCGATTGCCTTGGCTGTTAATGGTAGGGTTAGC
>NW_010945817.1:0-253 GCF_000633955.1 Camelina sativa
AAATTTGGTGGAGGAGTTAGTACTGTTTAGTTATGTGTAACGCTTAGAACTGACGAAAACATAACTTACTATAAAAGGAAAGCTCATCATGCCATTCAAAACCCAGACATTGTCGGGAACATGCAAACCCTCAGGTTTTGGGGAATACCAAACTTCCAGCATATATACCCTCTTGTCCAAATCCAACTATGGTCACATACGCACACATGTACGTGTTGCGTATCTGTGTTATTTCAAAATATTTTAATATCAT
>NW_010945818.1:0-253 GCF_000633955.1 Camelina sativa
AAAAACATGGTTGTTCTTCAAAACAACCTTTCTCAAAGTCATAGTATCCTAAAAGTTCATTGCAAGTCCAGAGACGACGATCTAGGGGTTCATTTTGTGAATTTTTAAGGTTTTACATACAATTTTAGTTTCTATGTAGGTATTTTCGCGACGATGTTATTCACTTGTGGTTTGTGGAAGGGAGTTCATATGGAATATCATAGGAGTTTTTAGCATATATAGGAGATCCCATTTATAGGTGTGACACGGTGTA
>NW_010945819.1:0-253 GCF_000633955.1 Camelina sativa
TTGGGGGAGAATCTAAGAATCTACAACATGTGGGTAGAAGAAGAAAAGAAAAGACTAAAGAAGAAAAGGAAACAAAAAAAAAAAGGAATTTAAACTTTTTAAAAAAAAAAACAATATATTGAGATTAGAGAGAAAGAAGGTAACTTTGACAAAATCAATGTCTAGTAATAATAACACGAATAAACCCAGAATGTGCTTCAATTCAATTCAATTCAATTCTACGCTAATTTCAAAGTCAAAATATTTGGTGCAC
>NW_010945820.1:0-253 GCF_000633955.1 Camelina sativa
ATATATATATATATATATATATATATATATATATTCATTGACAAATGCCTAAATTTCCAATAAAAAACGACGAAGAACATTTCTACACAACATGAGCTTTAGACCAGGCCATGCTATATCTGAAACTAATTTTTTCTATACACCCATTAAAGTTTTAAGTTTTTTGACAGAGTGGCCCTCTTTATGGTAAGTTTTGCCACTCGATATATACAGTGATTGAAGCTTGATGCATGAAACTTCGCAAAAAAAAAAA
>NW_010945821.1:0-253 GCF_000633955.1 Camelina sativa
TGTGAGGGAGATAGTCAGATTGCATGGGGTGCCAGCAAGCATTGTGTATGACAGAGATTCTAAGTTCACTTCGGTGTTCTGGAAGGCAATTCAGGCAGAGATGGGCACTAAGGTGCATATGAGTACAGCTTATCATCCCTAGACAGATGGACAGTCTGAGAGGACAATCCAGACGCTGAAAGATTTGCTAAGGATGTGTGTGTTGTATTGGGGTGGCCATTGGGCAGATCATCTGAACCTGGTAGAGTTTGCT
>NW_010945822.1:0-253 GCF_000633955.1 Camelina sativa
AACTAAAGCAAAATTAAACCTTTAAGGAAATTAAATCCTAAGAGAATTAAATCCTAAGAATTTCGTGGCTCATATGAGCACACAAGAACCGTGAATCCTCACCATGAACAACACACTTTGCTCATCGGTTCATCACTTCCCCAATTAAACAAAGCTATTACCAAATCAGTAAAGCATAAAGATGGGGCTTTTAAACTCGATTTCTCTTCACACACTTGGTCTACAAATTCTAACAAGACAAGAGACCAAGCTT
>NW_010945823.1:0-253 GCF_000633955.1 Camelina sativa
ATATCTAAGTTGTAATCAAGCTTGTAGTCCAAGAGTTCTCCATCTCTCTGAGAAGTACACTTCGTTCTCCCCCTTCAATCCGCTGCAATTCCACCTCTTCACCTTCTCCGCCGCTGCATCTTCCACCCATTCTTCTTCACCATTTTATTCATCCCTCTTCAAAACCTTGCAAAGTGTGTTCATGGGAATAGATCCTCACCCAGGATTCTATCATGTGGTATCAGAGCCACTTTGCAACCAGGTTTTGAAATTC
>NW_010945824.1:0-253 GCF_000633955.1 Camelina sativa
CTAGAATAGACCACTTGCATAAGTGAAGCCAAAGCTTTCGATGGTTTCCCATTCTCATGGGTACACCGGCTTTTCCTTTCTCACTGAAGAACCCTCACTTAAACTATGTCAAGATGTGTTGTACCGTTTGACATATCTTTGGAATACAAAGGAAGCATTTTGGTAGAGTCGAATAAAGATCGTAATGAGGTGAAAATATATATTTTCTTGATGAGTCTCAAAGTTGAGTAAAGATTGGTATTTATAAAGAAGG
>NW_010945825.1:0-253 GCF_000633955.1 Camelina sativa
ATGCAACCAACCGGTACCATTCTATGAATTATAGAGGCACATCTAACTTTAAATGTGTGGCTTTGAAACTCTCACATGGTTCCGGGGTTCCAAGAAGATACAGACAATTTATGCTACAGCCCTCAATGTACACATAATTACAACTAAATAAAACAAGACTTCGACACACTTGTATCATAAGAATGAATATAACCAAGGAAGGAGTTAAAACTTACTGAATTGGATGATGCGTAAAGCAGGTGCGACTAGCTCT
>NW_010945826.1:0-253 GCF_000633955.1 Camelina sativa
AAAGGACCTCTTCCTTCACCAGACCACACTTCTTCAGTGTTTCAAACGTCTGAATAATCTTATTCTCGGAGAATTTCAAAAAGAAAGGCCACTTCTTGAAAATTGCCCATATCTCCACTTCACTTAAGCCTAACCTTTTATAGACATTGACTTTCTCTTCTATGGTTTTGTCGCTCATCTCGTAGACTACACGCAAAGCTTCCACGAATTTAGCTTTGGCTGGATCAAAACCCATATCAACAACTTTCTTGAG
>NW_010945827.1:0-253 GCF_000633955.1 Camelina sativa
GATCAAACGTTTTGCTGATGCAAGAGACTGTAAGCTTGGGATATGATATGAGTTTCTCAATTGTGTTTCATTCCTTTGTCCCCATTTACTTTCTCGTTGATGGCTAACAGACTTTCCATTTATTCTACAATTTTTTATTGTAGGCTCAAGGACAACAACGTCGTGTCCTTGCTTGTCATCTTCACTCCGAGACAGTCTATGGACTGCTTTGATTATGTTTATGGCCAGTAATTACCTGCCCAGTAAGCTTGCT
>NW_010945828.1:0-253 GCF_000633955.1 Camelina sativa
AATATGTGTGAAAGTCTCAAAACATCAATCTTCATGAGACAGAGGGAATATTTTTTTTAAAAAAATTGCTCGATATTGAACTTTTCTCAAATTTGGTCAAACTAAGCTCTGACCATATATTCGAACAGTAGTGCCTAATTAAGTAGAATTCTAACTCAAGTTTGACAAAAGAAGTTTTTATACATTTTGAACTGATGACCACGTTTTTGAGTTATAGTGTATAAATCTATTCAACACTATAACTTTTCATATC
>NW_010945829.1:0-253 GCF_000633955.1 Camelina sativa
TCACAGAAACGATAATATATATGTTTTATTTTATTAAAGAGCATACATAAATTGATAATACATATATATAAAAATATATATATATATATATATATATATATATAATTCAACCGCTCAAATTGCTGGATGATTATCTACCAATGTTTGCAACAACATCGTCCAGCAACACACTGTCCATCCTTGTAATTCATGAAGGTACAGTCATACTGGCATTCATCGTTTCCATACTCTTTTGTACATGGTCTAGTGCACG
>NW_010945830.1:0-253 GCF_000633955.1 Camelina sativa
TCTCTCTCTCTCTATTGTTTCTTCGTCTCTCTCTCTCTCACCCTTAAATATAACTTAGCGTGATCTCAGGCCGAGCAGACAAAAACAATCTCTCTCGTTTTTTTTTTTTTTTTTCCTCTCTCTCTTTGCTTCTCCAAATATATTTTGGGTCGAATATATATATATGAGCTCTAAAGCTAAAAAGTCGTTTTAATTTTGTCTAATACAAAAGTCGTTTTATTTTTGTTTGTCGAATATAAAAGTCTTTTTATGC
>NW_010945831.1:0-253 GCF_000633955.1 Camelina sativa
AGTAGTTCGGAATTTGGATTTGACAATTCAGGATGTCTCTGAAATAATATGATTGAGGAAACAGTTTTGATCATATCCCAAAAATGGAAATTTAAATGTTATGAAAAATTTTAAAAATTAATCAATTCACAAGACACACCTTCGTAGTTTGTGTCCACACTTCATTACTCATTGAGGGCACCCCTGTTCTTGGATCCCATGTACAGGACTTGCATAGGCTGGCGTACAAACTTTTCAAGTAGCAAATTCTTTT
>NW_010945832.1:0-253 GCF_000633955.1 Camelina sativa
CGGCCACCGTTCTGGGCATATTCTTTGTGCCTCTGTTTTTTGTCGCTGTGCGGCGCGTGTTTAGCAAACGCGCTGACAGCAAGGAGTTGTCTCACAATGAGTAAAGCATTCAAAGCCCCAAGCAGCATGGCCTTGAAAAGCCTCACCTTGAGCAGTGCCATTTTGTTGAGCGCGTGTGGCACGCTGGCCCCCAATTACCAACAGCCCGACACGGCAGTAACGCCTGCATGGCCCACTGGCAAGGCTTACACGC
>NW_010945833.1:0-253 GCF_000633955.1 Camelina sativa
AATTAAAGCAAATAAAAGCGAGTTCTTACCTTGGGAATATCGATCAGTGGCATATGATCTATCTTCTTGCCAAGACATTCTTCATACATCTCTTTTCCTCTCTCTTTTCTCACTTACAAGGGGTTGATTTTTCTCTAATTTTCTAGAGTATCATTTTACATTTTTTATCAAACAATTTTTTATAGAAGTATGCACAGGTTTACGCGACATCCCTCAGCTCACTTATATCCTTCTTCTTTTTTTGTTTCTCCAT
>NW_010945834.1:0-253 GCF_000633955.1 Camelina sativa
ATCCTGGAGATAGCTTTCTCAAGGCGATTCTCAACCTGTTTAAGTTCCTTGACACTTAAGGAACTCAAAGAGTCTCCCATCAGATTCCTGCAACGTTATTAAAAAATGTGTTACATAAATAGTAATAGACCACACATATGAATATGGCTAGAGAAGCTGGTCATATATATAAAACCTGTTGGAATTTTGAATCGTTTGGATCTGTTGCCTCAGCTTTGCAGATTCTTGTTGATAGTACTGTAATTTTAAACAT
>NW_010945835.1:0-253 GCF_000633955.1 Camelina sativa
TGCCACCTGCAGTTCAAGGCAATATTCTCATTCTTCGACGATGTCAAAGTGATCAAGTTTTCTTCAGTTGAAGATGCTTTCGCTGGATTCTCCGACAAGGTAAGTAGATCTTTGGAACCGTGAGACAAATTTATACATGTTGAGAGACAATATGTAAAATCTGATCTGACCTAATCTGGTTTTGTGCGCAGGAGCGAGAAGAGAAGTTCAGAAAACGGGTAAAGAGATATGTGGGAATATGGTGTTGTGAGGA
>NW_010945836.1:0-253 GCF_000633955.1 Camelina sativa
AAACAGGGACTGCGCATACTCACCATGGATGGAGGTGGAATGAAAGGTCTTGCAACGGTGCAGATTCTTAAGGAGATTGAGAAGGGAAGTGGCAAGCCTATACATGAACTATTCGACCTTATATGTGGCACATCAACAGGAGGAATGCTAGCTATTGCCCTTGGTGTCAAGCTTATGACACTGGAACAATGTGAAGAAATTTACAAGAATCTAGGTGTGTAGAATTCCCTTTGAGCTCTACAGCTTCGTTGAT
>NW_010945837.1:0-253 GCF_000633955.1 Camelina sativa
CAACAAAGCCGCTGCACCAGCGGCGCAGGAGCAGAGAATCCAGCTCGAAAAAAAAAACCCTCCCAGATGAGACAGAGAAGCGGCAGCAGAAACCCTAAGAATCTAGAGAAGCGGAGGATGGTGAACGATGATGGCTACAACGGCGATTGATGTGGAAGCGGCGGCGAATTAACAACAGTGGTGGTGGTGGCGGCAGAAGAAAAAACAAAAAAAAAAAGGAAAAGGAGAGAAAGTGAGGAGGATGCGAAAATTG
>NW_010945838.1:0-253 GCF_000633955.1 Camelina sativa
AAACCAAATATTGAATTAAAACAAAAATCAAAAATAAACAAAAAAAAGTCAATATGTGTTTGCTGTCGTTAACGTCGTTGACGTCAATAGACATCCGCATTTTTTATTTATTAACCCTCCCCATCTTTAATTGTTTTAATTCTATAAAGTACCTATGTTTATTTAATTTTCTAAGAAAGCTATGATGCTAAACGGAAGGTTTAAAACCATTTGTTTTGTTCGACGAGTAATATGCCAATATATATATATATAT
>NW_010945839.1:0-253 GCF_000633955.1 Camelina sativa
TTAAAAGTAGATGTAGATTGATTGAAAGAAACTCAAGAAGACAAAAGGGTTCCTTTTTCCAAGTACCCAAGAAAGAAAGAAACCATATTTATTCATCTGGTTCGTGTGTCAGAGATTCTGATAACGTATTCATACAGTTTTGCATTATTGTTAAGTTTGATTGTTCTTGTTTACTTGTACTTAATGAGATTGGTAACAAACTTACAAAACCAGGTTTTCTTTGTTGTTGTCTTATTTGATTGCTCTCATGCAA
>NW_010945840.1:0-253 GCF_000633955.1 Camelina sativa
AAAACAATTAGCAAGGTGTTTCCATTAGCTCATCGGGGAATATGTACGTATCATCTCCATCAAAATCTTCTCAAGAATTACAAAGACAGTAGTTTATTGATCTTGGTAAAAAGAGCCATAAGAGCTTACAGAGTTTCTGAGTTCACTACGATATTCAATGACATTCGAATTCAGAAGCCTGAACTTGCGACATATTTGGAGCAGGCTGATGTTCGTTTGTGGTCTCGAGCAAATTTTCCAGGAAATAGGTATG
>NW_010945841.1:0-253 GCF_000633955.1 Camelina sativa
GGAATTGGTTGCGAATAACAATAAAAATATAGAGAGAAAGGTCAGTGATCATCATCGTCTTAAGCCGTATCGACCTCTTTGCCCTTCTTGTTCCTCCGCCGCAAGAGACTGGGCTTGTAGCCGGCCTCAAGCAACTTCTCAACCTCCTCAAACTGAAGCCCCTTGGTTTCAGGAACGAGCAGCCAAATGAAGAAGAGCCCGATTGTGGAGAAGCCGGCAAAGAGAAGGAAGGTCCCAGAGGAGCCGAGAGCGT
>NW_010945842.1:0-253 GCF_000633955.1 Camelina sativa
TCTCTCTCTCTCTCTCTCTCTTTGAGGCTATATATAACCTTTGATGCAGATTTACTTTGACAAAGTCACGGAGTGGGCTTTGACTCAATCCGGCTCCACCATCTTTAGACAAGCACTCTCTAGCTTGGAAACTGACCCTGGACTCCACCCATTAGTTCCCTTTTTCACTTCTTTCATTGCTGAAGAGGTTTTCTTTGTGATCAAACTTTTTAAGTCTCGATTTTTATCCTAACTTGGGAGTCATTCTACTACA
>NW_010945843.1:0-253 GCF_000633955.1 Camelina sativa
GCTGTGAAGTCCGAGTATCATCGACGGTTGCGTAAGAGGTGAGTCTGAGGTAGTGCATGTAGAGTAGTACATGTAGTAGCGGTTTAAAATATGATGCATGCAAACATGGTAGGATTCATGCTAGAATCATCATGCGTAAATGAACTAGTTGCATGCTAAATAATTGGGACTCACTCAATAAGTGGTATAAGGGAAACTTGGGTACATTTTAAGTATAATCGGACTACTTAAAATTTGGTTTAAGGGTTGCATG
>NW_010945844.1:0-253 GCF_000633955.1 Camelina sativa
AGAGTTCGGATAAATAATATGGCTTCAGGACAGAACTTTTTAGATTGTTTAGCAACCTACAGTACATTTTCGTTTGCATGAGAAAATGAAAATGGAAACTGCCAAGGAAAAAAGGTCGGGATCAACTTCTCCTTACCAACAGAACAATGGAGCATAAAAAGGAACCTATGGCAATATCACGACCAGAGGAGATGGGACAGCGCAAAAGATATTCACACATCAACAATATCGATGGGGTCATCACAGCATGGCG
>NW_010945845.1:0-253 GCF_000633955.1 Camelina sativa
AAATAGAATATAGTTATGGGGAAATGGGAAAGAGATGAACCTGCAACATTTTGCTAACGTTACTTGCTCCGAAGACCTTATGAACAATGGCAAATTTGTGAGGATCGTCAGGAGGAAAATAAGGAGCAAAGATGCAATCTTTTGCACAGCGTCGTCGAAGAAGCTTACACGAAGCACATGGCGATGATCCCGGACCGGCCATATTCTACTATGATCAGGATCACACCAATAACAGGAGTTGGAATTCTTACAA
>NW_010945846.1:0-253 GCF_000633955.1 Camelina sativa
TTGATTTTATTTTCTGCTCAATTTAAATCACTGAGGGTTGACAAAAGTCTTGAATCTTGATAAATGGATACGGTTTTTGTGGTATGTGTTGTTTTGCCATAAATATAGAAATAACAGACGAAATGTTTGATGAGAAGTCGAACACGATCCTCATCAAAGTGGTTTGTTACGATCCTGAGAGGCTAATGAACAAACTCTGCTCCAAAGGAGACGGTTCTATCAAGTCCATCGTGATCCTTGAGCCACCCAAACC
>NW_010945847.1:0-253 GCF_000633955.1 Camelina sativa
CTCTTCTGTTTGCAGATTATGATGGTGAACATAGTTATTTCACTCTTACATATTGATGATATCCGTCTCAGTTCTACGCAATGTGTCTCGTCGGAGAGTGTTTCTGAGAAAGGTAATATGCCTAATTTGGATCTTGGCGATCTTGCTACAGAAGGGGAAAAGGAAATTGTTATATCTTTCACAGAACAGCTTCTCGATGTTTTACGCCGCAATCTTCCATCACATCTGATTGAACAAGAGTGTCAGCTGGATG
>NW_010945848.1:0-253 GCF_000633955.1 Camelina sativa
AGTGATTACATTTCTGTGACTAAAATGAATTAACAAAAACCAGTTTTATCAATACCTTTAAGCCTAGAGGCGACACTACAATTGGACATGTAAGGGTAGACAAGAAGTCTTTCGTTAGAACTCACGCAATAACCAATTAACCGAAGCAAATTCCTATGGACAGCTAAGCTGATCATCTCAAGCTCGGTACGAAACTGTGAGTTCCGAGAAGTTCCATTCACATCTTTCAGTCGTTTCACTGCAACCACTGTCC
>NW_010945849.1:0-253 GCF_000633955.1 Camelina sativa
CCCACCACCCCCAAGAGGGCCACCCCGCCCCCCTCGAACTGATAGAGATGAATTCTTTGAGAGCTCAAGCATCTGAAGAAAAAGAAGAATCGTCCCACCAGATCCTCCACCAACTCCGCCGACCAAAGATCTGTTACCATTCACTATTGGCTTCCCAAGGCTTTGGCCATCAGAGCTCAGAGATCCACTCAGATTAAGTATGAAAAGAGGAAACTGGATGGAGCCAATAACTGAAAAGGTGGAAAACAAATAT
>NW_010945850.1:0-253 GCF_000633955.1 Camelina sativa
TAGAGAACACTTGGAGATGTTTGCGGTTCTTAAAGGTGTTGAAGAAGGTTCCTTGAAGAGCACAGTTGTTGATATGGCGGAGGAAGTAAGTATGTAATGAAATACAAGCTTTGTGGATTTTCCCTCTCCAACAAACCACATTCACAAACTTGGATTTCTGAATTTCGTTTTGATAGAATCTAGTTGCTAATGCTAGTGTGGCCTACAAGCATTAAAATTTCAGACTGCCTAAGTTTGATTCTGTAATATAGTT
>NW_010945851.1:0-253 GCF_000633955.1 Camelina sativa
GGGAAAGTGCAGCTCTTTCGTCTCCACTAGACAACTTAGAATCAAGTAGCTCCAAGGCTTGTCTTCTTGTGGGCAGCCCTGTTTCAGATGAACAAAGTATGCATCTGTAACTGTAATAACTATGGAAGACAAAAGACTTTTGTGGGTTTGAACATGGAGATAGTCTCACACTACTATGTAACAACATAACCATTCAGCAATAACGATTTTTTTTGTGAAACTAAATCTGACCCAGTAAAGGATTTGCAACATC
>NW_010945852.1:0-253 GCF_000633955.1 Camelina sativa
ACCACCACCACCTCTTTGCCACCTTCATTACTAGGATTCTCAATGTATTAACTTTTAGGATTTAGATTTCCTCTAACCACTACCGTCAGACCACCCCCGAAGAACCGCCAAACCACCACCGGATAACCGCCGGACCACCGCCAGAGAACCGCCGGACCACCGCTGGAGAACCGCTGAACCACCGCCGGACCACCGCCGGAGAACCACCGGACCGCCACCAGACCGCCGTGGGATCACCGCCGGACCACCGTCC
>NW_010945853.1:0-253 GCF_000633955.1 Camelina sativa
GCATCAAATTACTAAAGGGAAAGAGGATCGCAAACCTGAATAATAAAACCACATGTCCAGCCAGCCATGTGCATCAGAGGAGCTCAAACTTAAGCATACCACCCAAAAAAAAGTCATCGAATGATCATGTGAATGTGAATACATCTAAGAGAATCTAAAAAAACACAATAAGACACAGGAGAAATCATACGTAAACCATTCACTTCTACAATGTTTTTTCTTCTCTTCAAACCCTCCAATACATTAATCTCGG
>NW_010945854.1:0-253 GCF_000633955.1 Camelina sativa
ATATATATATACATGAGAAATAATTTCAAAGAAAAAGACAAACCTTGAAGGAAGTGGGCAAGTGTGTCAAAGTTGGAGGCAAGAAGAGAATGAAGGTCTTGTCCTGCCCAGACAGGGCAGACAAAGATAGAGATAAGTACGCAACTGACTCCTCCCATCATCACTGTCGATAGTCTCTTATGTGCCAAATCCAATATCTCGTCCTCTCTAAACCCCGACACTGATATCAGTGCGAACGTCAATATGAATATCA
>NW_010945855.1:0-253 GCF_000633955.1 Camelina sativa
CCCCCATTAAAGTATCCCCCAAAATATAACAAATTCAGGGTGACAAACATAAAACCGCTACAACAACAAACAACCCAACAACGGTAAACACAGCATTTATTATTTTACATTTACAAAACCACTACGTATAACATACAAGTTTAATGTTACAGAACGAAAACAATAAAAGAGGACCAAACTTCATAGAGAACAAACCAACAAGTTCAAAGAACAATAGCAATGGAGGGAAACAACTAAAAAGTGGCTGAGAGAA
>NW_010945856.1:0-253 GCF_000633955.1 Camelina sativa
CTCTTAACTCTCATCATGTTGCTGAAGAAATCGAGCAATCAAAGGATATACTTCGCTCCGTGCCTGAAGTGAGAATGAAATGAAAGGTTGAATACATAACCAATATGACTTGTAATAATAGAATGAAGAGTAAATGATCATTACATACCGTTCGACCAGAAAGCAGATCCTGGTGGCCATAATGTGGACCTCCAGGTGATCCCAAAACTTTGAAAGTAGCTAGATGTTCTGGAATCAGCTTTACAGTATCTGC
>NW_010945857.1:0-253 GCF_000633955.1 Camelina sativa
TTTTATCATTCTTTTCATCAAGTTGTGGTTTCATACCCTTCTTTAAGCCGCATTATTTGATCATCATTGGCTAGATTCCTTTTACCCAACCACCTTACAAAGTCTGGAGAGGCTTGCTCGCTTCCTGGCTTAAAATCGATGACAACAGAATCATCGACGAGAGGTGTTACCTTTGCACCGTTTCCGGTTTTGACCAATGCTCTGAGCCCAGATTGGAAATCAGAAATGTAGAAGTCTACCACATGCCTCTGCA
>NW_010945858.1:0-253 GCF_000633955.1 Camelina sativa
ATATATAAACGAGACCCTAAGGCATCTATGATTCTTCTTCACCAGTTAAGCTCAAGCTAAATTCCCATAACTTCTTGGCCAAATCTTTATCTTTACCCTGAGAGTTAGGGTTGGATATGTTGTTATCCATCAAGTATTCTCCACTCACTCCCTTTACTTGCGGATGTAGTGCTGCATAGCATGTAGTTGCCGCTCCCTGCAATAACCGTATAAGAAAAAAACTCATATACAAACATGTATGTATGTGTGTGAG
>NW_010945859.1:0-253 GCF_000633955.1 Camelina sativa
GTAATTTATTACGTACATTATCTGTAATATGACGGATCAATATTACATTTTCTTGATGTGTTTTAAATTTTGTTTCAAGGTGATGTTGTCACTGAATACTGCAAGGTTGGATGTGTATCCTCTGTGTGTGGTGCTTTAACCACTATTCAGAACTCTGGTAAAACAAACTTCTCATACTCATATATATCATTAGTATCATTTTTTTATATATTTGATAAGATAATATAAATAATATCCGTTCATATTATGTCTC
>NW_010945860.1:0-253 GCF_000633955.1 Camelina sativa
TCATTAACTTAAATTTCAGGTACTCGATAGGATCAACTCTTTGGTGGAACCGTGTGGATCGATCACTATAAATGAATGTGGGATTATTAATGGTGAACCTGTCACTGTTGTTCCGCACCCAAACTTTCGTTTGTTCCTGTCTGTAAATCCAAAATTTGGGGAAGTATCAAGAGCAATGAGGAATAGAGGCGTTGAGGTATTTATGATGGGGCCACATTGGCAGCTCAATGAGGAAGGCTCAAACTGTGAAGAG
>NW_010945861.1:0-253 GCF_000633955.1 Camelina sativa
TTTTGAAGCGAGAATGCAGGCGATGACTAAGCCAACATACACTGCCATAGTCCAGCATGCCAAGAACAAGAAACCGGCTATCGTTTTTGTCTCGACCCGTAAACATGTCCGCCTTACTGCTGTGGATCTGACAGCATACTCACACATGGACAACATGCAGAACCCTGAGTTCCTGTTAGGAAAGCTGGAAGAACTAGAGCCTTTTGTTAACCAAATTTGCGAGGAAACTCTGAAGGAGACTTTGCGCCATGGT
>NW_010945862.1:0-253 GCF_000633955.1 Camelina sativa
TAATAGAAAAGTTAACCTCATTGACTCCTGGAAATTCTAATCCCATGGCTGCAGCTTGTTGTGGAGTGCTTGCCAAGTAAACAGACGCCCAATCCTTACTACCAAAGGAAATAGACTCATCCCTTTTTTCCGAAAAAACTTTGTTTAGAGACGACCAGTCAAGTTCAGATGTTCCAGCTAGAGATTCTTTGGCAGCACCATCAGCAAGCTTTTTCTCCAGAAAACCACTAGCTCCCTCCTCCAAAAGTTTTCC
>NW_010945863.1:0-253 GCF_000633955.1 Camelina sativa
AGACTGATGTCATGTGATAAAACTCTCACCTCATCTAGAATTGGTTTGAGTTCCAGATACCGAGATTCCGCTAGATCAAAACCATCCTTCCGGAGCTCCTACAATGCCAATTACATGTGAATCATATAATGTCATGACTTATGACAAGGACAGAACAATGTTGCTACAAGATGGAAGAATATACCTTGCCGGTATGTTGGGTATGCTCATAGGTAGCCATTTGCCAGTACATATTTGTGCGCTTATAGAAATC
>NW_010945864.1:0-253 GCF_000633955.1 Camelina sativa
AATATTACCTTCATTGCGATACCACCACTTGAGGAACCACACGCAATGTGTCCTTGACTGTCAACACAAATTACGCCAACAGTGTCCATGATCTTATCTTCATCTCCTGCTGCACAGGGTGATGGTTTATCCTCACATGCTTCATCCTTCATGGTTTCCCTTTCAGCAGGAAGGGTACTCTTTGCCTCTAGCTCAGAAAGCATGGTCTTGAACCTTCTCCATTGATTTCTTGCTCTCTCTGTAACCAGCCACT
>NW_010945865.1:0-253 GCF_000633955.1 Camelina sativa
GAAGATTGTGTACTGAATCCAGCTTAGCATTAACAGAAGCTAGCTGGCTTGAACCGAACTCTCCATGCAGTCTCTTTCTTTCAGCATCAGCTCTTTTAGTGCTATTGCTAGAAGCCAAATTCTCAATCAAAACTTCAGCATCTTCTGGAAATCTTGTCTTGAAGTTCCCATGACTTGCAGCATCCAAAGCTTACTGATACTTCCAGTCACACCCTCTAAAGAAGATACTCAATAGTTGTACCCTTGAAAAACC
>NW_010945866.1:0-253 GCF_000633955.1 Camelina sativa
TTCCCAACGCTGTTGAACATGAAGGATCCTGATGGTTGCACGGGGTATACGCTTACTAGGGTTAACTGGACTGGCACTGTGAAAGGACATCCTTATACCTATAAGCCTAAGGAAGTCGTGCCTGAGCTGATTCAGAGACTCCGGCGATCAAACCACTCTAGCTCCTACTTTTTCGCACGCAAATTTACTCCAGGTTGCTTGAAGCCGCTGTTGGCCATTGCAGATTCCGTGATTTTCAGAGATTAAGTTATGC
>NW_010945867.1:0-253 GCF_000633955.1 Camelina sativa
CAGCAAAGGTCTCCAGTTGCAAAGGTATTTACATTTTTGGAAGCAGCATTGCTTCCTCGGTATTTATATGGTCTTATTTGGTTAAAGGATTGTATTTGCTGCTTGTTGAGTTGGGATAATGAAAAGCCGATTAGCTGGAGTGGAGCCTTTTGAGTAAAAGAATTGGGAATTTAGTGAGTCATTTTGAACTTACAATGTTGATTAATAACAGGGAATGATGATTAATTTTGCGGAGAATATAGCCAATTTTGCT
>NW_010945868.1:0-253 GCF_000633955.1 Camelina sativa
CTTATAAAGCAAGTCTGTGTGCTCTTCCTTGTCTGATTCCAGTTCTGCTGTGTAGTCCACCAGCAGGTATGCATCTTTTGATGATGCTTCTACAAGTGGAACAGTTGTTGTCCGTGGGCATAATGATGATTCTGGATCACCTCGAACACCAAGATCTAGACTAGGGCTTCAAGAAAGAAGTTCCAGTGCCTCAGAAGATAGCATAGCGAATCTTGCAGAGGTTTGTTTTAAACTTTTATCTTTTGAGTTATCT
>NW_010945869.1:0-253 GCF_000633955.1 Camelina sativa
TCACTCCAAACAGAGACTTCAAGTGAGCTTGAGTTTAAGCTCTCTTTCTCAAAAGCAAACACTTGATCCCAATCTTTACCGGTTTGGCATCTGGTTTTCACACCGTTTGTTCCGATCACGAGCTTTGCGTAGATGGGACTGCTTCCGTCGTTCTTAGCTCGCTTCGCTTTAGCTACACGGATGTATAGAAACGGCATTCGATCGACGAGATCGTATCCACCACCACGGTTCTGATCTCTGGTTAGAGAAGGAA
>NW_010945870.1:0-253 GCF_000633955.1 Camelina sativa
TTCCCTAAAATTTAGCTAATATACAATTTGCAACATACCTAAAATATGGAAAGTACACAAACAATTTGGTAAGTAGTTATACCTATATTAATCAGAATCGATCCATATATTTTAAGGGATGTTGTCTTAATTTTAAATCTGATCATGGATAAAAATTTAAGGAAATCTAAAAAAACAATAAATTAATTTAATTCTTAAAGAAAACAATTTCGGTCCTAAAATCTCGCCTAAATATGATGTTTCCTTATCTACA
>NW_010945871.1:0-253 GCF_000633955.1 Camelina sativa
TTGCAGTAAGTTTCAAATCTAAGCAAAATACAAATTAAGGCTCTCAAATGGGAGACGTGCAGAGCGGTGCGGTGCGCACCACCCTACCTACCTACCATTCCTCATTTTGCACAGTCTCCAATATAAAAAAAAAAAATATAAAAAATGAATCGATGAAGAGAGACAAAACAACAACTGGAGTTACATTACAACAGTACCTGAGTCGAATGAAACTTCAATCTGAAAACAACTTTGATCCTGTTCTTCTCGTTTC
>NW_010945872.1:0-253 GCF_000633955.1 Camelina sativa
TTTGTATGCAGTTTTGAGTTTTTCTAATGAGCCAATGTCTCTGTGCAATGGTGTCCATTGGTTGAATGCGTTTCATGTTCTCTTTTCAGGTTTTCTAACGAATCAATGTCTATGTGCAGTGCCTCGGAACCAAAGCTCTTTGTGCAATGGTGTTCTTGTGTCGCTGTCTTCTCGGTGCAATGTCTCGGAACCAAAGCCCTTTGTGCAATGTCTCGGAACCAAGACAGTATGTTCATTGTCTTGTTCTCTGTTC
>NW_010945873.1:0-253 GCF_000633955.1 Camelina sativa
TTATCATAGTAGAAGTATAAGAAAACGAACCATTGGAGATGTCAAAATTAATTTGTTTGCTTGTGCTTTGGAATAGTCGGGTCGAGCTTGGTGATTTTGGGTGAGGTGAATGATAGCCCTTATGGGTACCGAGGTTTGTTCATTAGAACAGCTTCTTTCTTTGAAAGATGACTTGGCTGCTTCTGGACATCACTGAGTGATTTTGGCTTCACGTCTCTCGGAGGTAAGCGTAAGATGCAACCATTGGTTTCTT
>NW_010945874.1:0-253 GCF_000633955.1 Camelina sativa
TAATCAGAATTGTCAGATCTGAAGAACCAATCCCCGGAACCATTAGAACTCTTGCCATGCTTGCATTGGGCGCGCAATTGGCTGTTTACTCTGCCTCTCATGATCGGGCCAGGATTCTAAGTGGATCTAGCATCAGCTTTGCTGTAGGCAACAGAATGATTCTGCTTAATGTGCTTCAGAAAGCTGTTCTATCTTTGAAGATCTCAAGTGATCCATCATCTATTGCTTTTGTTGAGGCTCTACTCCAGTTTTA
>NW_010945875.1:0-253 GCF_000633955.1 Camelina sativa
TTTTAAAACAGAGCTATTAGATATTGATTCTGCGATGCCTTAATTCGTTTCTATTTTGGTCGGTCAAATGTGAATTGTCAATGTTAACTATCAAAATGCAAAGTACATGTGAAAATACTTCAGCCTGCTCATATCCTTTTGATAAATAAAAAATTGTTTTCACAAAAGATTATAAAATTTTATATTATATATTGAGCAGCGTTGCCGTGTTGGTTGGAGAATTCAAGTTAAGTATATAATGGTAGTGTATTAT
>NW_010945876.1:0-253 GCF_000633955.1 Camelina sativa
TTCTATGACTTCTACAGGAACACAACTGATAACAAGTTTAGTCCATATCATTGAGACAATTTTTGTTAATATTGCTTGTACTTTCACATTCTTAACGTTTTCCGGATATTTGTAGATGGGGCACACCTTATCTAACAAGGGAGTTCTTCCACGACATGGCATCAAAGTTGGGAGACAAGGTATTGCTTGTTCTCGCTGAAGAAAATGAGGAACCTGTTGCAGGAGCATTGAATCTTATTGGAGGAGATACTCT
>NW_010945877.1:0-253 GCF_000633955.1 Camelina sativa
TAAATTCTTCGGTTTTGTTAAGTTCTTCTAGACAATGTTTGATTAAATTAATGAATAGATAATCTTCTTGTGTTTTCTTTTGGGATTGATTACCCTGTTAGTTTATGATTCCTTTATTCTTTGCATTACATTCAAGTTTTAAGTAACAGAATATTGTTATAAATATTCTATATTGTATGGATGCCCATTATCGGCCCATTAGTAGACTCGTGCTGATAACGTGTTATAACAAGAGGGTGTTAGGGAATTGTTC
>NW_010945878.1:0-253 GCF_000633955.1 Camelina sativa
TAATGATCTTTCTAGACCAAAGGAGCGTTGAGTAAACCATTATTATTCCAAGATGAAGCCAACCCATTCCAGCTTTCCCTTCCGGGATCAATCTCCGGTACAACTCCGGCAGAGTCACCGGTCATCTGCCATGGAAATCCCCATAAGACCTTGCTAGGACTCTCTGAGATATTGTTGTTATTTCCCACGTTCTCTTGCTTTCTCTCGTTTCCTTCCAAAGAAATCCCCAATGTAGAAGCCATCTTGATATCAC
>NW_010945879.1:0-253 GCF_000633955.1 Camelina sativa
AACAGACTCCAAAACGAGAAACTTGTTGGGTCAGCAAATTGGATCCCCGGTTACAATGGGACGTTCAGGATTTGAACACCATTTGTCAGAATCAGTGAGCTTCTTGGTCTGCCTTTGGTCTGTGACTGATAACCATCATCAGTCTGGTCCCTTGAATCCTCTTCTGGTTACTTAGAAAGGTGGTTGTAAAAAAAGCTCTAGGAAGGTTTTTATTGGTTTATGAATTTTATAACATTTCCTTTTGGTTTTAAAA
>NW_010945880.1:0-253 GCF_000633955.1 Camelina sativa
AACCCGACAGAGATAAAGAAGAGAATAGAGTCGCTCATTGAACGCGACTTCTTGGAGAGGGATAGTACAGACCGGAAACTTTACCGCTATTTAGCGTAAAAAGTCTGGAGATGTATATGGTCTCTCTGTTTATTTTGCTTCGTTTTTTTTTCTGTAGTCTTGTAAGTTATAAACGTTTTGTTTCCATTGAAAACGTTTGCCTGTTATTGATCTAATATCAGACAAACCATAGTTGTGTTGCTTGGATGAGTTT
>NW_010945881.1:0-253 GCF_000633955.1 Camelina sativa
TCACAACCGCTCTCGAAGACCAAGGACAATTTTGGAAAGGTGGCCGTGAGACTTTTGAATCTCTAAATCCGTTTAGTTGTGCTGTGTGTATGCAAGAGCTCACAAAGATGACTCTTCTTAACCATGAAAGTGAGTTGTATTGGGCTGCAATTGATTATCTTGCTTCAGATGAGAATGGTCGCCAAATCTTCATGTCGTTGCCAAATGAAGAAGAGAAGATTAAATTTCTGGAGCGAAAGACTGGAAAATCTGA
>NW_010945882.1:0-253 GCF_000633955.1 Camelina sativa
AACAAAGAGCATACCTGCAACACAACTTACGACATCTTTATGATGTCGGATGCTCTGGACTACCCGTCCATCAGACAAGGATATGACGTGAAAACTGTTCTCCCAGTTTCCACATGAAACCAGAAAATTTTCCAGTGGTGCATGCATTGCGGCAAAGCACTGTGATCCGAGTTCAACATTGTCTGCTAGGGGACTTCCAATGTTACGGGGAGAGAGAACATCAGAACCAACTCCAAAGAATGGATCCTGCAAT
>NW_010945883.1:0-253 GCF_000633955.1 Camelina sativa
GGCATTATTATGCATTCCATTCTGAAAGAAGTACCAGTTGTTTGTAAATTTAAAAAAAAAACAGAGTTATGTGGCTGGTATATCTGCAACAGAGTCCTGAAGCATAATAACAAGGGAATGCACAAATATCCGCGGTTGAGAAGTCAAGTGATATCGTTGATAGAAATCAGGAGATTCAGCAGAAGATCGTTCGTATCATCAAACTATGAAGATCATTCATGCCTGTTGGATCTAAGCTCTAAGGTAGTGTATC
>NW_010945884.1:0-253 GCF_000633955.1 Camelina sativa
TCTAGGGTCAAAATATGTAACATTCCAATGCATTTGACTAATTATAACAGTTTGGGTTGAATTTCGAGTGTTTAGATACCAATTATACCCATTTTGTCCCGAAACAGGCTAAAACTGAGAAAACATTGATTCAATGCAGTAAAAAGCTTTGTTATTGTTTCTGGGGTCAGAATGTTTGACAAACAAATGCATTTGACTAATTTTCGGAGTTTGGGATGAATTTGGAGTGTTTAGACAACACTTAAACCCGTTA
>NW_010945885.1:0-253 GCF_000633955.1 Camelina sativa
ATGTGAATATCTACGCAACTTTGTACTTTCTTTTGGTGTATTTTTGGGAGTGGGTTGTGACACTCGACGTGAGGCTCCACCTACTGCGACCCCACACCCCGAAGTACAGCACCACCCACACTGCTCACACCGGCTCCACCTGCCCCATCAGTACCACTATCGGCCAAACCCACTAACCTCTCCTAAAACGCTTGCGACTCACCGACGCCCTCAGCCATCACACTTTGATCCATGGTCTCACTAGCAACTGGAC
>NW_010945886.1:0-253 GCF_000633955.1 Camelina sativa
TTGGAGCGAGAGAGGCTCTCAGCGTGAGGCATGAGCCATCGCGCATTATATGACTTGAAGCTTATGTGTTCTTCGATCGGGAAAGACTCGATCTCGTGGTTTCCCTCCGTGACCATCCATGGGCGGGTGCTAGCCAGTGTCTCTAAGAGGCGGCCAAAGGAGTCCCAAAGTGGCTGGTGGGTGTCTGCGTAGGAGAGGTCACCGGGAAGTAGGAAGACATCAAAATCCCGTTTCATCATCTGATCTAACGTCC
>NW_010945887.1:0-253 GCF_000633955.1 Camelina sativa
ACCTCTGATTTGGAATGAAGCTTGGAATGAACATGAGCAGGCTCAACTCGCCCCAAAAGACACTCGCCAAGGAGAACACTAAGTTGAACCAGAATTTGTCTCTAGCTTTGACAAGACTTAACCGGATTTAATTTCTTACCTTGGGGCTTGGTATACATCGGACAAGACTCCTCCCTTGAGCCTCACGAGACATGCAACCCCTCACCAGTATGCTTCCCCTCTCTCTTCCCTTCAGTACTCAGTAAAAAAAAAA
>NW_010945888.1:0-253 GCF_000633955.1 Camelina sativa
GGGACTGCGGGAGGGACTCTGTTGCGGAGGAGCTTGAGGGTGTATGAGGAAACTTGTTCAGGAGTAGCTCTGTCTTTACACTCAGCTCCGGGAGTAACCATGCTCGGTTTCAGGAGGATACCTGTGTAAGAAGATGGTGAATTTTTCCTTAGTAATTTTCAGACATTTGCAAGTCGTATTAAGAGACGCACTCTATAACGAATACATACCTTCAAACATGACATTGTTCTGAGCAAGGTAGAAGAAAACCTCA
>NW_010945889.1:0-253 GCF_000633955.1 Camelina sativa
AAGATTATCTAACGGCACGGCCTAAATCAAGATTCGCTAGGTTCTGTAGAGGAAAGTACTTGCAGCTTATACATCCGAAGATGGAACAAGCTTTCTTTGGACACTTGCATCTGAGGAACCAAGTCTCGGGTGGTGAATTCCCAGAGACGAGCTTGTTCTCTGGATTCCTCGAAATGGCGAAAAGGATTTGGCTTTTGCATTGCTTGGCTTACTCGTTCGAGCCTGAAGCTGAGATCTTTCGAGTACCAAAAGG
>NW_010945890.1:0-253 GCF_000633955.1 Camelina sativa
AGATTTGTCCTTGAGAACAATTTATGATTGGTGGTGACAAAAGCTATTGTGTCAAAACATTTTACACCTGGCACAAGGGTAGTTTTAAACTCACCAACTTAGGTGCAATAAGAGAAGAAAGAGTAATGGTCTTCTCCGGTGGGGGTCCGGGTCTGCTGTGGCTCAAAGCCGTGATCACTAAGCAGTCTCCGGATGTTACAGCCTTCACTCTTCCTTTTAGCCATTGGTTCTCATTCGCCGATGCCATGATTCA
>NW_010945891.1:0-253 GCF_000633955.1 Camelina sativa
ATCTCTTTGTTACTCTGTTACTATGTTACTTTCTCTGTTACTTAACCTCAATCGGTACGTTCATCATCGAAACGATCGTCCGATTTTGTTGTCTTTTTATAATATCTGTTTCTTGTTTCTGTGATTTAACTCAGACGTTTTCTGGATCAGATCATCATTGATCGTGAGAGTGGGAGGTCTAAAGGGTTCGGATTCGTGACTTTTAAAGATGAGGATTCGATGAGGACTGCGATCGAGAGAATGAATGGTCAAG
>NW_010945892.1:0-253 GCF_000633955.1 Camelina sativa
GTTAATATTTTGGATATTTTATTAATATTATTTTAAATCTCTTTTTTGGTAAAACCTAAGAGAACAGGAAATAAATCACTTAGTATTTATGTCAATATCCTATACCCATAGTGAACTAATTAATAATACATGTAATGTTTTGTAAATTTTTATCCATAAAGTAAAAGATAAATATTAAATAATGTCGAATTAGGAAATAACTTTACAATAAAGGTATAAAACCATCCATACCATAATTATGGTAAATATAATT
>NW_010945893.1:0-253 GCF_000633955.1 Camelina sativa
TTGGCTATCTGATCACTATGCTCTTCAACAATCCTTGCAAACGCATCTAGCTGTTCCCTGTATGCTGAACATAAGCGCTTCTTGTTTCGCAGCTCTATCGTCAGTTCTTGAATTCTCTTACCCTTTTCGTCCTACAACAACAAAATTTACCAACTCATACATGTGTGCTCAAAATACTTTGTGTTACATTGCATAAGGAATGAAGCTAATACAATATTAATCATTGAATTTCTTGATGATGAAAACTTGAATG
>NW_010945894.1:0-253 GCF_000633955.1 Camelina sativa
CCTGCTTGCTGATCTCATCACTACTTACCATCTTTTACTCCATCCAAAATCCTCAACAACACTCCAAAAACAAAAACAAAAACAAAAACCCACTTCCCCAAAACTGAAACCAAACAAAAACATCTCTATTGATCTCCTTCTCTGGAATTCAGATTTGTAACCAAGAAATGTTTCCTACGCGTCCACAATATTGGAGAAGAAGATTATCAATAAACCCACAATCTCTTCTTCTTCTGATACTCTGCTTCTTCTT
>NW_010945895.1:0-253 GCF_000633955.1 Camelina sativa
TTTTTGTGCCAGGGTCGGAGAGGCGCTTAGGCGGGTTAGTCTGGACATTGTATTGGCGCAAAATGCGCAGCTGTCGCGCCTGTTTTTCAATGTCTTTTATCGGATTAACAAATTGATCAGTACCAGCCCTGCCTCCAGAACAATCAATATGGCACTAGGGCGTTTTGCTGGCGGTGCCGTGTTGACCGCATTGATTGCAACCCTCACCTTTGTAACCGCCGGTGCCCTTAATGGACTTCATATTCCGGTCATC
>NW_010945896.1:0-252 GCF_000633955.1 Camelina sativa
AGATGATTTAGCGCGTAGGTTGCATCGAGCTATAGACAATACGTATCCTAGAGTCTTGAGAACTTACTCGGAATTCGAGGAGAATGGTCAGAGATACAAGAAGCATAAGAAGAACAAGAACGTAGTTGAAGCTGGTGGTGGGAGTAGTAGTATTATAGTAACAGGTTCTATGAAGGACATTGCGGGAGTCGTGGATTCAGACAGCTCGTATGAAGGGTTAGAGATAGCTAGATCAAACAGGGATGAAGAAGC
>NW_010945897.1:0-252 GCF_000633955.1 Camelina sativa
CCACTTCCAAGAAGTGATGGGTGCGGACCAGGTGGCAGCGGAGGAGCTCCCACTGCCATTGAACCTGGAAGAGGCTGTTTATGTTCCCCTTGAGAGGATGCATCAAATGGCATTGCTATTCCGATTCCTGGGATGGTCCCCTCGTTCCGTGTCAGCCCAGGCACAAATGCTCCAGGAATTGGCGATGCCTCAGATGGTTGGAAATTATCAGGCTGGCGATTACCAAAACCTTGTTCATTATAGCCTAGTACA
>NW_010945898.1:0-252 GCF_000633955.1 Camelina sativa
TTGCATCCGCTCAACTCTAATTGACCATATGAAATGAGATTCCTTCCCATTGTAGGCATGTACCTCACATCCGTTAATATGACTACAGAGTCATCTGGATTTATAATCTTAATCTTACCAATCCCCTTTACTTCACTGTGAGTCATATTACCCATCAAAACCTTGCCACCATCAAATTCTTGTAGGTCAAATAGAGAATCCCTGTCTGGTGTAATGTGAAAACTACAACCAGAATCCATAACCCATTCTCCC
>NW_010945899.1:0-252 GCF_000633955.1 Camelina sativa
GGCAAGCAGAGCTTGTTTAATCAACAGCTTTTCTCTACTTTGAATATCCTTGAAAGCAGAGAGGGAGCTTTGCATTATGTCCTGGTTCAATCCTCCTTTTGCCTCTTTCAAGTCTGAGTTCGTGTTAGCTTCCCCATGATCAGCGGATGATGCTTCTTTGGTCTCGTTCATCCCCACGGATAATGTCGATTCACGATCTGATTTAGATTCATTCAAGAGAGACTCATTGAGCAGATATATACCATTTGAGAG
>NW_010945900.1:0-252 GCF_000633955.1 Camelina sativa
GAGAACCCGAACTACTGCTGATCCTCCTTCTTGTTTCAACGCTTGTAGGATTAGCTTCTACGGGGAATCTTGGAACATAACTCGGTGTTCTGTTCATGCTTGTGTACGAATCACCAGAGACTCTAACAGATTTATGACTCTTGCATCCCAATAATAAACCACCACTGCTCGATTTCCGTCTCTGAGGAGCGGTTTCTCGGTTTGATTTCGCCATGATAGGGATTCGAGGAATCTGAAAAGACCGGTTCTTTT
>NW_010945901.1:0-252 GCF_000633955.1 Camelina sativa
ATCTCCTAGTGACCAGAAGTGTCCCTTGAGTTGGATATTCAAACTGCCATTTCTGTTCGTCAAAGACTGGACCAAGATCTTCCTCTTTTTCTTTATCGTCCTCAGACTCTACTTCACCGTTGTCTAGGAGGATCATTACCTTTTGATTCGGTCATTTGCTGGCATAATGTCCAAGTCCTTGACATTTGAAACATTGAATATCCCCTGCCCGATTGTTGGTCTCGACTGCCTTTCCTTTATCAAGACGAGTAG
>NW_010945902.1:0-252 GCF_000633955.1 Camelina sativa
ACATAAGGAAAGGTTGGTAAGAACTTACAAGTGCAACAAAGAATCGTGCTACTACATCTGAAGATTTAATCGAAGGATGTTGCATCCATGTCTTTCTCACTGCCATGCGCTCTGCAAAATGGTTAGTTGCTGATAGAACACCCATGAAAAGGCGAAAAGGAGTGCCAGGCAATGGAGGAGCTTTCCATTCTGAAGAAAACTCTATTGCTTTCTGAGGTGAGAAACTCGGATGAGATGTTGAAAGAGAAGTAG
>NW_010945903.1:0-252 GCF_000633955.1 Camelina sativa
CCGATGCTAATTATAAATTGAGTGTTATGATTGTTTCAAACATACCTCTAGTTTATACTTAATTTTACATTGCAGATTATGTATACAAAGTTATTGATGCTCTGCCTTCGACAGTCCAATGACTCAATTTGCTAGTGGTGTTATGACCCTTCAGGTGGATGGCTCCCAGAGTATCTATCTATGGTTCAATTACTCGGCAAGGTTTGTTCTCTAACCTCTATTTTATTGGCAAAATCCTCTTCTCTTCTCCAT
>NW_010945904.1:0-252 GCF_000633955.1 Camelina sativa
ATGATTATGTGGCTGTGCTTGTAATGCTTTAAATATCATGGCGTGAAAAGATTCGGGGTTCTGAATTTTTTGCATGTTGCTTTCATACTCTCAAATTGTCCATTGTCCAATAGCTATTATAAAATTCTACACACCACAATGGGAAAGCTACTGCATATTTTGTAATATTGATCTCAGCCATCGATTAATTAGTAGTTGGAAATGATCACTTAAATTAACCAGTAAATAGTGAGACTCAATTAGATTAATACA
>NW_010945905.1:0-252 GCF_000633955.1 Camelina sativa
ATGGCTCGCTTCGGTATGGTTCTAGTCGTTGCACTTTGTCTCACAATCTCTGTCTTTCCGGATACAACCACCGCGCAACTAAGCCGCGGTTTCTACTCCAAAACTTGCCCCAACGTCGAACAAATCGTGAGAAACGCTGTCCAAAAGAAAGTAAAGCAGACATTCGTCACCATACCTGCCACTCTCCGTCTCTTCTTCCACGACTGCTTTGTCAATGTATGTTTTTAGTTCAAGCGTTCTCATATCTTCGTT
>NW_010945906.1:0-252 GCF_000633955.1 Camelina sativa
CAGAATAAATCACTAATGGAGGCAAACAAAGAGTTTCTTGGTAGACACGAAGGTGCAAATCAAATTGATTACATTTACTCTCATGGAGAGATTACACTGTCTGATATCTAAGATGGTAACATTTGCATTTAACTACGCAGATTCTTTGGTGCACAGAGCTGCATACGCAGAAATGCTGTACCTTTTAGATCCAAGCAAGAAAACCGAGGCTATCAAAATAATTGAAGACTCAACCAATAAAGTGGTTCAAAC
>NW_010945907.1:0-252 GCF_000633955.1 Camelina sativa
TTGCAGACTGGTGGATTTGATGCTTCAGCTTTTGGAGATTCTGTATCTTCCCCAAAATCGCCACTATCTCCTGAAAAAGAGTGGCAGCCCAGGGAAAAATACAGTAACTGTATGTATGGAGGGTTATTATAATCTAGCTTCTTTTTACTACCTTAGGCTTCTCACAAATGATTATCAAATGCAGCCAATAAAGGAGACAGAGGTGGCATGTATTCTATTGGCCAAAAGCTGAGGATACGTGTTGGTCCATTG
>NW_010945908.1:0-252 GCF_000633955.1 Camelina sativa
ATTTTTTGTCAACATATTAATAATTTGGACCCACGATAAGCAGACACATGGATTTATTGTTTGTGTATATACGTTTGTAGGGTGTGGTTGCACAAGGAATGTGTACAGTGGGCATATCGTGGTGTATCAAACAACAAGGACCTGTCTTTTCCTCAGCATTTAGTCCTGTCGTGCTTATGTCTGCAACCTTGTTCGATTTCTTGATTCTTCATCGTGTGATTTATTTGGGAAGGTATATATATTATAAAAAAA
>NW_010945909.1:0-252 GCF_000633955.1 Camelina sativa
TTTTTTTTTCTTCCCTGGTTTTTGTTTCTTCTTTAGCAAGAAAAATTAGGTGATTTGGTTGTGAATGACTATGAATAGAATGTGTTTTTACTTCGCTGGCCTTCGGTTCAAAGGGTTATAGGGTTTGTTGATAGGGAGGGAGTTTAGGACAAAAGCTTGTCTGTAATTTTGGTATTTAAAGTAAAACAACATTTAGGATTTATTAGGACAAAGGTTGAGAGCAAATCCTGGGATTTTCATTTTGTTACAAAA
>NW_010945910.1:0-252 GCF_000633955.1 Camelina sativa
TTGCGGAACACTACCCGCACACACCTCAACGCGAACTTTGCGAGCTGCTCAAGTGCGACCGGTACCAACTTTACACCCGGGCGCAAGCGCTCAAGGTGAAGAAAACTCCCGAATTCAGGCAAACGGTTCACTCTGGATGCATTCGAAAGGGCAAACGGGTCAGTCCCGGAACGGAGTTTAAGCTTGGTCAAACTCCGTGGAACAAAGGAGTTCAGGTGGGCAGTTATCCAGGTGCGGTCAAGACGCAATTCA
>NW_010945911.1:0-252 GCF_000633955.1 Camelina sativa
CCGTTTAAACTTAAAGTTGTTAATTGTGATTGAGAAATTATTAACGAGTTATATTCATTTAACTATAATTGGTAACGTTAGATGATAATGTTCTCCTAACCAATGGTGATGGATGTTCGGACATAATTGAGGATCCAAAGGGTGCAGAATTTACAAAGTACATGTACATGTAAGTTAAATTCTATCGATCGTTTTCATTTTTTAAAAAAAAAAATAGCATGTGCACATATATAAAGTTATATTTGAATTTCG
>NW_010945912.1:0-252 GCF_000633955.1 Camelina sativa
CCTGCAAGTGGCTAAAGCCAAACTCCAAAATCATATTTTGGTTACTACAGAGAGAAACCAAAAAAACATCTCATTAAATTAGACACATCAAGAAAAAAGAAGAGGGTTGAATGAAAGTGAAAAGACCCCCAAAAATAGACAAATAAATGAGAGGAAAACTTATTATGTAACAATGATGATGATATTTTAGTTTGGGGCCTTGTCCATCCTCAAAGAGACTTTTTTCACTCTCGAGAGCTTCATCCATGGCAG
>NW_010945913.1:0-252 GCF_000633955.1 Camelina sativa
TTCTTCGGGAAATGGCAGAACGGGTTCTTCGAAAATTTGACTACTAATGTCCTCATCACTCTAACTTACATATTTTTATTTCTCCAATCTTTGGGTCAAAATATTTAATATGTTGCCACTAACATATCTCATGTACTTAATGTTTCTCACTTTTATAGGATGAAACCCCCGTTGGTTGTTTCTTATAAGTCTTGTATATTTAGAGATATGCACGTGTGAACCAGAGTGGTTGAATACACTTTTGTGTATGCT
>NW_010945914.1:0-252 GCF_000633955.1 Camelina sativa
TGCTACTCTTGCAATAGACTTTAGCTCTTCATGCAAATCCGAGTGTAGAACCAGAGTGGAGAAGTTCTCATCGATAATAAGCCCCAAACATTTGGTTATGTCTTCGAGTTCAGGAACCCAGTTGCATAGTTTCAAACCGAGCTTGGAGGCGGCTTTAGGGCATGGACCAGCTTGAGGGAACATCTCATACTTCTTCATCCATTTAGAGAGGTATCGAATAAAGCTCCTCATCTCATTGCCATTCAACTTACT
>NW_010945915.1:0-252 GCF_000633955.1 Camelina sativa
AATATGTGATATCTTATGAAAAGTGTAAACTGCTGTCTGTTTTCCAGTAGTAAAAAGGAAAGAAAGGCAGAACACAAGTACCTCTCAGACATCAGGAGCGTGTACAAGATCACCTGGGCAGAATGTTCCGTTGATGACTGCATAACACAATAAAGAGCAAGCGCTTAGTCATTAATAAGCCTTTGGAATTATCAAATTTCTACTGAATATCTCAATAGATCTTTATACAGACCTGACCACCAGGAGCTTTTC
>NW_010945916.1:0-252 GCF_000633955.1 Camelina sativa
GGTCAGACGACGACTACTTCACTTATTAGATTAGTATTAGCCGCCTATCCCGGAATGAAATGAGATAAAATAGAAAGAACGCGAAGCGCTAGCGCTATAGGATTGGTTTTTTGGGGGGGATAAGCTCGCTTCTTCACAAGCTTACCCCCGCCCCGACCGGCAGCTGCTGGGTCTCCCCATCTCTCCTAAACTTCCCCCGGTCTTTGGCCCGAGCTGTATGAGGCAGAAACTCGTCCCACGTACGGTTCGGAG
>NW_010945917.1:0-252 GCF_000633955.1 Camelina sativa
CTTTTATAATCTACCTATATTCTCTGGCAGCATTCCAATAACCTTGAACAAACCTTTTAACGACGCTCCATTCAAGACGAGTGAGTCTTGGCATGTGACCAAGTCCCACGTGAGCTAGGTAATCGGCAAACTCCTTCTTTGCAAACCAGGGATGGTCGATAGCACTATAGAACCATTCAAATATGCACCTTCGACGTGCCAAGGGATACGACAGAGAAGTAGAAAGCTTATCCTGAAATTGGAATAAACAAA
>NW_010945918.1:0-252 GCF_000633955.1 Camelina sativa
AATGCTATTGAAGAGATGCCAGCTTGTCGTCGAATGTTCAACATTTTTCACCCCTATGATCCTGTTGCATATAGGTTAGTCCTCATGGAAATAAAACAGTGTGTAGCTAGTTTATGATCTTGCTGTCTTTTTTTACCTTCTTTTGGAAGTGTGTAACTGTGTTCCACGCAGATTGGAGCCACTTGTCTGCAAAGAGTACCTTCCAAAGCGACCTGTTATTATTCCGTACCACAGAGGTGGCAAGCGGTTGCA
>NW_010945919.1:0-252 GCF_000633955.1 Camelina sativa
TATTATGCTTATAAGAGATTGGAATCAACAACATATAAATGATGCTAACATTTTGACATGCTTGCTTATCCATTAAGCGTAGTGTAAAGGTAAGCCTCACGAAACATTAAAAATATCTTTCACGAAACTTTGTGGCACAATACAAGGCAAGCAAATATTAAAAACACAACATAATTGAGCGTTCCAAACACTTAACTGTGGTAGTGTGGTTGAACCGCCCCTGGGAAGAAAATTCACAGAATGGGAAAAGGA
>NW_010945920.1:0-252 GCF_000633955.1 Camelina sativa
TAATCACTAATTATGCTCATGAGTCATTATATCTTTGAAATTGGAGAAGCTTGTGGTTACGAACCTGCGTTACCAAGTTTCGCGGTTAGGTTTTAAACACTAATTAATGGCCAAAATCATTTCAGTGTTTTGGTTTTAAACTCGTATAAGATGAAAACGAACGAGAGACTCTCAAAAGAGTAAATTTGATGGTGTTCCTGGTCCTGGATATAATATATGAATGCATAAAACCCAAAATTATTAACACGTAAA
>NW_010945921.1:0-252 GCF_000633955.1 Camelina sativa
ACATCATGATCATAACTATTAAATAAAGTAGGTATTATTAAAAATTATAATATTAATCAGAGAATGATATTCGAAAGTTAATCCTTTGTGGTGTTAGATCTTTGAATCCATAACTTATTCTTCTCACACCATTTAGATCCATAGGCAGCCTTATCATATACGTTAATTGTCTCGTTGATAGACATCATATTGTATTCCATCCACATATCAAATTTTGATTTCTCATTCTTTGATTTCAATATACCATCTTCA
>NW_010945922.1:0-252 GCF_000633955.1 Camelina sativa
ACGGACAAAGTGGCAGAAAGGTTCAATGGCTGGGCAGTCAAATGCTTGTCCTTTGCAGGTCGACTTCAGCTGGTTTCCTCAGTTATCTATGGGCTTATCAATTTTTGGATGTCTGCATTTGCCCTCCCAAAAGGTTGTATTGAAGCTCTGGAAAAGCTTTGCAATGCCTTCTTATGGTCTGGTGACATTAGTAAAAGAACTAACGCTAAAGTCAGCTGGGAGAAAGTTTGCCTGCCCAAAACAGAAGGAGGG
>NW_010945923.1:0-252 GCF_000633955.1 Camelina sativa
AAAAGATCATATGGTGATTTGTTGGGACGGTAAAAAGTCTTTAAAACTTCCCTGACGTAGTAAACTGGCCGTCAGATATGGATGGACTCACGAGCCTAGTGAGAAGACGTGAGGCCCATTAAAGAAGGTGGGCGCATAAAGTGGGAATGGACATGGAATGCACTAAGTGGTAACGGTCGTGGCATTACATTTAGAAGTTTATAACTAATTTTCAACAACCTATTGGTTAAACTATAGTCATAATAATAACGA
>NW_010945924.1:0-252 GCF_000633955.1 Camelina sativa
AAAACATTGCAACTTTATATAAACAAAAAGGTATAAAACAAAAAGGTATAAAACCTAACGAGTGCCAACATGGAAAATTGGGGATGCGACGAAGAAACACAATTGTTGGATCGAAACTTTGCAACTTTTGAGATCATTAACAAAGGGTGAGATAATTAATAATACTCAAAGAACGAAAACTATTTTCAAAGTCCATAAAGATATGTATATATATATAAAACAAAGACGTGTGAAGACAAATAGGTGTGAAAC
>NW_010945925.1:0-252 GCF_000633955.1 Camelina sativa
AAGCTCGTGGAACATCTCCACTCTCCGGCCGTTGAGGGGTTGACAAGGTCTCGCATTGTTCTTGAAAGAAGTATCCAATGGAGATTTGAGTAGTTCTACTTGCTCCTTTGACATTGACCTCACCTGCATTTATTAGTTTATTAAACACACGGCAATATTCATAAATCACGATATCACATTAGTTTGGACCGTTTCCATACAAAAATGTCAAATAAACATGAAACATTGAAACTAGTAGCTAGCTGGGTGTTA
>NW_010945926.1:0-252 GCF_000633955.1 Camelina sativa
TTACCTGCCCTTGACAATCTTTGCTGGTAGCAACTAGAGGGAGTTCCGCAAATTCTGACCCAAAAACTCTAAAGACTCCCACTGAAACAATCACTTCACTGCAAAAGCAAACAAAAAAGACAACATAAAAAAAGATGAAACAAGCATCACAGAAAATAAATTAGAGTGGAAAGAAGAAGAAACATACTCCACAGCCAGCATGGTGCAGTACATGCCACTAAAATCTTGGCCCTTTGTTTGCCTTCTGTTCCA
>NW_010945927.1:0-252 GCF_000633955.1 Camelina sativa
TTAATACACTAGTCAAGAAAATAAATTTATTTATTGCATGCATGGGAGCTTCATGATCTCAGAAATACAAACTGAAGAAACTCAAGCACATGTCTTCTTGCGCCTCTTTCTTCTGCCTCTTTCCTTTTCTCATTCGTCTTACATTTGCCTATTCCTTATCTCCTACTTCAGCACCAGCTCAAATTCCTAAATACTTAAACCATTTTTGTCCAAACACTAGTATAACTTATTCGAGAAACATGACTTACTTCA
>NW_010945928.1:0-252 GCF_000633955.1 Camelina sativa
AACTACAAACTAGAATAAAATTATTTTTTACAACACTCTGTCCGCTCAAGCACCCAAGATGCCGGATCTCCCCGACGATGTTTTCAAAAAAAATTGTTTCCCTTGTTGCAGAAAATGCTGCAGAATATGGTGGATGGTCCTCACTTGGTTCTATTTTAAAGGCTGGTCATAGGGGGAAAAATGCAGTATACAGTGATGAAGTTCTAGACAGCTGCTATATATTGGCTTTGTACTGATCCATCAGAAATCAAC
>NW_010945929.1:0-252 GCF_000633955.1 Camelina sativa
TTAATGAGAGTGTAGATAGGTTTGGAGAGAATTGGACTTGGAAAAATGGACTCGCAGTCCAGCTCGACCCCCCCCCACTCGAGCACGTACTCGACCGATTCCTGGTGGATTGCCATCGTGGAGCTGCCCCAATCACCTTCCCAAAGTCACCAACAAGCCCCCACCTACACATTTGACAGCATGCAAGAGGATGTGGACATATTCAACAACCCTTGAGGTACCACTATCACCTTCACTTGTAAATACCATTGC
>NW_010945930.1:0-252 GCF_000633955.1 Camelina sativa
TCTCTAGGGTTCTTTGGGATTGTATATATACTCTTGTAAAGATTAATGAGAAGATCAACTTTGACGCCTACCACATTGTTATTTCCTCCAACATAAACATTTTCAATCTGAAAAAAGTAGGGGCATTCTCAAAAAAGCCCCTTTTTCTATACCTCTTTTTAAAAATACATTTTCATGTTGACCATTTTTAAAACTACCTCTCTTGATATACAAAATGACCAAATTACCCTTTTTTGAGTGACAGCAAGAATG
>NW_010945931.1:0-252 GCF_000633955.1 Camelina sativa
TGAACGTGACTATTCCCTGAGGAAAGCTCAACCAAATCCTCCACACCAACTGCACATCCTCCGCCCTCTATCCCCCTCACCTCTGAACCCTCCTCCTGCGGCAGATCAGCCGCAAGCCGTCACGGAGAGACCGCCAACGACATCAAACTTGATGAGAACGCAAGAAAACCCTAGTCGCACTTTTTTCGCCCTTGCCACGTCAGCCTACTCATTCCGTTTCAAAATATAAGAAATGACCACTTTAAAAAAGTT
>NW_010945932.1:0-252 GCF_000633955.1 Camelina sativa
ACAGGTGGTGATGAAGACCGATTTGATGTCATACGCTTGCGATGTGTAACCCCTGACAATGTTGGAGGCTTATTCGTACAGCCAGAGATATCCCATTCAATTGGGGACGGAGTGTTATGGAGCCCTGGAGACAGTTTTGGTGGTAGTCCCGATCCTGACCTAGGCCCACGAACTGAAGCATTTGTTTTTGTATTTGCAACCAGACTTGAAGAATTGAACTCATCATGAATGTTTGACCTTCAATGAATTAAA
>NW_010945933.1:0-252 GCF_000633955.1 Camelina sativa
TAGAGAGCATACCGTATTGTTTTCGCCAAAGGTCGAGATAAGGAAAGAGAGAAGAAGTGTAGTCATGGGCGATGATATTATGGCCAGAGTAGTGTTTAGAGTTAATCACCGTTTGTGATTGGATCTTTTGCATCTCCGGCACGTTTCCACGAAATAGCGACGGCGATGGACCTTTCACGCCCTGCATCGTCAGCTTCCTCCGCACCCTCCATTGCTCGGCCATCGCTTTACCGTACACCTGAATCCCTAAAC
>NW_010945934.1:0-252 GCF_000633955.1 Camelina sativa
TGTTATACTAAATAAATATTTAACAAACATTATTTGCACGTATGTGTACAGTCCGAATCTATTTTTAATAATAAAATATCTATATATTTTAAAATCCTAATTTTCAGTATTTCATATATCATTTCCTAATATATAGGACTACCGTATATCAATAGTTTTTTTAATTTCAAAATTAACATATTATCAAATTTTAGAGATTTTTAAAAATATCTAAACAAGAAATTTGATTTAAATTCCGAAAGCGAACAAAAA
>NW_010945935.1:0-252 GCF_000633955.1 Camelina sativa
AATCATTTATAGTGTTTTATAATGTAAAACATATATGGGTCCAAAATAAATATATATTGTATATAATTCCATTAATTTAGTCTTATGATAGTTATTTTTTTCATATTTCAAAACTTAATTAAAATTGAAATAAAAATCATTCATAAAATATTAAAACTTAAATTCAAACCAGATAACCTTGTTATAATAAATCAAATAAGAAAATTATTTATTTTCACTTTATTAATTTAAAAACATCACTTACTTAATTTA
>NW_010945936.1:0-252 GCF_000633955.1 Camelina sativa
CCAGACCATATTACTTTGATGGAGGATATGCATACCAACAAAAAGACAAAACAAATACAAGAAGGTAGAGCTAAGCTGGTTGTTGAGAGTTCGAGGAGGCGGCAAGAGGAGATAATCAGTTCCCAACAATCTTCTGAAGGATCGGAGTCTACTGTTGAACTTGGAAGAGAGAAATTAAACGAGATTTTTTATGAGGTAATAGTTGTTTTTTTAAAAATTTGATTTTACTTTGTTTTGTTTTAAAATGTTTGA
>NW_010945937.1:0-252 GCF_000633955.1 Camelina sativa
AAGACAAAACCAGAAGATCAGATGTGTCAACCAAACCCTAGAAGTAGTTTGTTTAGCAAAAAAAAAACCCTAGAAGTAGTTTGTTTAGCAAAAAAAAACCCTAGAAGTAGATATAACTTAGTGAAGTGTGGTTTCTTCACTGAATGGTGTACTCTGTTCTAGTCATTTAATTTACAAAAATACAATATGTGGAGATCTGAATAGGAGAGGTGAAAAAGATACCGAATTTTGGTGGAGAAGTGGGTCTGCAAA
>NW_010945938.1:0-252 GCF_000633955.1 Camelina sativa
AAAAGGAGAAAAGAAAACCATTTTTTCAATACTTTTTGTCTCCAAAAAAATTTGAATTTGAAAAAAAAAGCAGGGTACATTTCAATTTTGCTTTTTTATCAACTTTTTTAGAAAAAAAAAAAAAAAAGAAATCACCACCAAATTTGCATATGTACAGTTGTATAATTGGCATATGTACAGTTGTATACAACAAGGTTTCTTCATTTTCACCTAAACATTAAAAAAGGATTTTAAAATATTATACAACCAAAA
>NW_010945939.1:0-252 GCF_000633955.1 Camelina sativa
AAATTGGTGAATTGATGTAAGTTAAAGTTTTGGTGAATTAGGGCAGGTGAAAATGCAGAAGCCTAGTAGATAGATGTTCTTTACATTACTCCCCCGAAATTTAAGGACTTTAGAGAGAGAAATAAAGAGCTATTCCCAATGCTTTCATGAGAGAGAGGTGACAGCTGAGCTGCTTCGTGGCCGACAGCTATACGTTCCTCTCTCTCACTCTTTGATTTCCCACGTGTCTCTCTTCTCCCTCGCACTTGCCTT
>NW_010945940.1:0-252 GCF_000633955.1 Camelina sativa
AAAACATTCCTATGGCCGACATGGAGATTGTTCTTGTAAGCTTCTGTTCTTGTCCTTTTTTCCCATTGCATAGTGGATTTTGTAGCTAAACAAATTGCAAACTAACTGAAATAACATTTATGTCTTGTGCAGCCTGAGAAAAGAAACCCTGGACTGACTCCAATGGATTGGGTCAAATTTATGATATCTGCAGTAGTTGGTCTGGTTAGTCTTCTAGGCAGATTCTTTTTTTCTTTGTTGCAGTTCATGTTT
>NW_010945941.1:0-252 GCF_000633955.1 Camelina sativa
GAGGTCTCGCAGCAGAGAAGAGATCCAAGTGAGTTCTCGAGCAACGATCGATAGAGCTCTATATTCTGACTCTGTAGAGGAGTTGGAGACCGTTGTTTGCCGTTTTGCGGACCAAGATACTAAGGTGGAGCCGAGCAGAATGCAGAACCCTGTTGTAGACCGTCTGGTGTCTTTGCAACCAGCATAATCGCTATCACAAAATGCAGAGAGGGACTGGTTGTTGTGCTTCCTGATTGGCATGCCGAGGTCTAG
>NW_010945942.1:0-252 GCF_000633955.1 Camelina sativa
ACTCAGGCTCACCAGTGCAACATCTTGAAGCATTTGACTGATCAGGGAGACGTTTGAGAATGGTCCAAACGGGTGACAACCAGCTGCCCAAAGCCAATTGGTGATAGGTCTTTCATGCGCGTGAGAGGTCTTTTCATACGGTGCACTTACACCGCCTAATGCGGAAGCTATGCCAGCAAGTATGTGCCGCTGTACCTGTGCTGGAACAGCGTGCTGCCTCTCTGTTTCAGAAACATAACTGCAGAAACAAGA
>NW_010945943.1:0-252 GCF_000633955.1 Camelina sativa
TATGATAATTAGACAAATCAAGATGGGAATTAAAACATTAGATATGGGTGGTTAGACTATTAGGGCCGCAACTCATATATCAAAAGAGTCGAAACCATTTTTTCTTTTTTCCCGTAGACTAAATCATTATTAATTTCTGTTAATTGCATCAACAAAACAAACAAACAACTACAAAGTGTATTTTTGTAATCGACAATAACACAGCTCCCAACCCCATCAATTATGTGGTCACCAAAGACAACTTTGTGTAGA
>NW_010945944.1:0-252 GCF_000633955.1 Camelina sativa
GTATTCCTGTTGCTTTATAGCCAGCGTAAAAGGAACTCCCTTGTAACCTAGTTGTAAAGCCCTTTGTACATCATTCACATCAATGAAAGCAAATCTGTAAAGTAAAGAAGCGGATAACACAAAGGGTCAATCTTTACTAAAGTTGGTGTGAAAGTAAGGAATAAAAAAAAAAAAAAAAATTGGAGAGGAGGAACAAGTAACAAATCCTAAGCGTTCACCGGTTAGACACTCTATGGGAACAAAAACCCTAAA
>NW_010945945.1:0-252 GCF_000633955.1 Camelina sativa
GAAGAAATTTTTTGAAATTTCAAACTTTGGTCAAGGAGCTCGACCACATGCTGGTCGAGTGTGGGGTCGAGTCACAGCAAAAATCAGGTCAAAGATTTCCATTTCAAATTTGAATGGTTAGACGCTCCACCCTTGTCTCCTTGTCCCCTTAGCTTCTTTAAATATAACTTACACGACCCTATACCTCTCACACTCTCTCATTTGTTCAAAACAACTAAAATCAAGTTTTAAAATCTCTCTCAAAGTTCATCT
>NW_010945946.1:0-252 GCF_000633955.1 Camelina sativa
GCAGCTTTGTTAAGTGCATCTTCAGTAGCCAAAAATTGTTGAACATGAGCTTTCTGGAAAAGTAGCACAGGTGAAAGGTAAGATAAACAGACTTTAAAAATATGGCCATACAGTGCAACACATACAAAAACAGCAGTGGAAGACCAAACCAAATATCTGTCTGAATTAAACATTTGCTTAATTTGAAACATAAATATCCTTTCTTTGTATGTTCAAATTAACAAGAAGAGCCAGCAAAACTAGACAAAGAAA
>NW_010945947.1:0-252 GCF_000633955.1 Camelina sativa
AATATCCAATTTTTAAAAAGTTGAAGTCTTTGGATCAAAATGTTAGGAAAGTTGTGTTCTTGAATCGTTTCAAGAAGAACCAAACCATATAAGAAGAAGCAAACTCAATAAAAAGAATCGATTATGAACCATGAAAATTGATTTTAGGTTTTATTTGGGAATTTTGGGTTTTTATGATAAATGGGTCGGTTTGGTGCAAAAATCTGGTTTAACAATTGGTTTATTTTCGGGACATATATGGTTTGGTCTCGG
>NW_010945948.1:0-252 GCF_000633955.1 Camelina sativa
TAGTAAATGTGAGACTTAGAGTTTATGCTTTAACTTTCAGCCGAGGCTGTTCTGCTTGGGTTTCAGCACTACCTAGTGATGCTTGGAACAACAGTTTTGATTCCATCTGCTCTTGTTCCGCAAATGGGAGGTGGAAATGTAAGGCTCTTTCTTAGTATAATAGTTGTTCAAATGATACCTTTCAGTCTTTTATTGCTGCTGAATTTATGATTTCTGGCAGGAAGAGAAGGCGAAGCTGATTCAGACAATACT
>NW_010945949.1:0-252 GCF_000633955.1 Camelina sativa
ATCCAAAACTCCTCAAGCTCGATCATAAGCTCTTGAAGTTGAGCTCATCTGAGAGTGTTTGAGGGTCGGTGTGGACGGAAACGCGTGAATTGATTAAAATTCTTAATTAATTAAATACAAAATAATTGAATTAAATAATCCAATATCTGACTGGTCAAATTCCTGTCGTGGGCTAGCATGAAAACTATATAAACACCCACACATGCCTAGAGACCTCTCGATCTTAGCTTACCTACAAACATCACTCACAAA
>NW_010945950.1:0-252 GCF_000633955.1 Camelina sativa
GCGGATAACAGAAATCCAGAAGCGCCTGAGGTGACACACATGTAACTTAGTGTGTATAGAGGTTTATTTAAATGCATTCCTGCAAAGAACCAAAAAACGAATGACACAATGCAAAACTGTGATTAGACCTAAAAAAATGACGTGTGACTGTAAATGAGAGATATAGGAGTCAAGGAAAATACCAAAGAGGTCCAGTGCGAGACCAAACATCAGAAGACAAAAAGAACGTAAAATCCATTGATTCAAACGCTT
>NW_010945951.1:0-252 GCF_000633955.1 Camelina sativa
CCTTCATCCATCATTCCTTGAAGCTTCCCTCTCTGAGAAAAAAAACAAAAACTACTGTTATTATAGGTATCACCAAATTCCTACAATCCAGCCTGAAATCACTTATGGGAGTTGGCTGGATTAAAAGGATCTAAGGAAATAACCATTCCAGAAACCAGACAGCATCTCACATTTATAAACAAACAGCAACTCAAATTTATCAGCTACCTGTAAAGCTATCAACATTCAATACAAACTAACAAGAGAACAAAA
>NW_010945952.1:0-252 GCF_000633955.1 Camelina sativa
GCGACTGTATTCTTCAAATCTTGCATCTCGAGTTCCTTTGTCGTCAACACGTTCTCTGCTTGGCTGCGGTGCTTCTGTATAAACAAAACAAAACAAAAACCATATGGAAAGCGACTATGATTACAGGCGAACTAAAGCTTATTAAAATCGAGTTAATTATTTCACTTAAGATATATAAAGACTGGAAACTCTAGTTTTGACATGTCTACTGGATTAATCAATGAGACATTACCTTCAGTGTGCGCATTTTCA
>NW_010945953.1:0-252 GCF_000633955.1 Camelina sativa
TTCACCAAAGTTACGTTTTTCCTTCCAAGTGATGCCTCCGCTGAGTTCTGGCATGCTAGAAAGAGTGCCTGCAGAAGGGGTCGGTAAAAGCTTTGTTGCTAACATACATATAAAAAATTCAAAATGTGTTGTTTTATGTCTGTTAACCTGGAGATATCGCTGCGGATTAACATTCATAGCTTCTGGAAAATAGAAGGCACAGTTCAAAGGCAGGCATAGATTGGGGACAAGATTTTGTGCACCATCTTTGTC
>NW_010945954.1:0-252 GCF_000633955.1 Camelina sativa
TTTTTTTTTTGTTCTTCAATCTCAGATGAGAGCTAAATCCCCAATTCGGGAATTACAATCGACAAGAAGCAGAGCCTAAGATTCCATCACCGAACAACTAAAAATAGCAGCAGAACGGTGAAATCGAAGGTTGAATTTGCAGTTTTAGGGTTTCTGAGAAATCTAAGAAGACGAAGGAAGAAGAAGAAGAGAAAGGTCGAATCTTTTTTTTATCTAAACTAACATTAACTTACTTCGCTATATTTGCAACTT
>NW_010945955.1:0-252 GCF_000633955.1 Camelina sativa
TAGTAAAACTAGCACTTCCAAGGCTAGAGGATTCTATCATTTTTATATACATTGTCATATTAATTTATGTTAAACTAACCCAAAAACTGTGAGTGTTTGGGTGATGTCAAATCCAACAAGGCATTATCAAAATAATAATTTTAGTGAATATATATACTAAAGAATTAATAATGTGTACTAAACAAAGAGCCTTCAAGTTTCCGAAAAGGCTCAAGTGTTGGGCAGCATGTTCAGCCTATATAAATGTCATTA
>NW_010945956.1:0-252 GCF_000633955.1 Camelina sativa
GATAGAGCAAAGCAAATGAGTCTGTTTACTTTGCGTGTTTGTGACGTTGAACCCCTAAAAAAAAGCGTTGACTTTGAACTTTCTTGTTTACCAATTGCTTTTGTCTTGTTGCTTACTTCTTCCCTATGTATTTTTTTTTTTCATGTGTTTGTACCATTACGCCATTCATACGGAGCAAAACTAATCCTACGGTGGTGATGCGTTGTGTGATTTCTGTATTCTTATATACTTTTTGATATATATTCTTACACA
>NW_010945957.1:0-252 GCF_000633955.1 Camelina sativa
GAAACCTTTTCTTCCCTTATTTTAGGCCATTCTAAGCAAATGATATATCACTGTGTTTCATTCTAGTTTACGTTTTCGTTGTTATATAGTATTACTGTTTATGTTTTTAAATTCGTTGTTGAAGCTTTTTTATATCTTGTATTTCTCAGTAACTAAAAAGGGAATGGGTTGTCCACGCTTTGTTTCTGTATTTGTCTGGTTGGAATGAGCGAGTTTGGCTTTTGCTTGTGTTGCTGTGGACAACCCATGCTT
>NW_010945958.1:0-252 GCF_000633955.1 Camelina sativa
TCCTTTGGCCCTTGCTCTCCTCATAAACTCATTGAGTGTTGGCTCCCGTTCCTCCTCTGATTCAGTTCTCTCAGGATCTTCCTCAACACCTGGGTTTCTGGAACTCGCACGCTGGCTCGGTCGATCACTCGGACGGCCACTCGGTCGAGTGCATGCTCGAGTGGGACGTCGAGTGGACCTTCCAGCATCCTCTCTTGATTCCAAGTCAACATCATGACGACCCTTAGAGATTGCAGCTGCTTGCTTGGACTT
>NW_010945959.1:0-252 GCF_000633955.1 Camelina sativa
CCTCCTCCTGTTTCATCACTTCCGCTACGCTTCCTCACATCCTTCTCCACTTCAACTTCGTCACACCATGGAGCTAAAATTAGTTTCTTTTGTCTCAAAGCTTCCTCAAATTCCTCCCAAGTTTCAACCTTTTGAGTACATTCTTCCAACTTCCTCTTCGCCACATCGTAGAGGTTTCTCTGGATTTTCTCCAGCAAGTCCTTGACTTGTTCAATCAAGTCCCCTCTCTTGACATCCATCTTAGCTCCAGTG
>NW_010945960.1:0-252 GCF_000633955.1 Camelina sativa
ATATATAAAACCAAACCTGATTGTTCTTATTATATGGACTTTTGCATTCCCAAAAGGAATCACCAAGTGTAGAAGACGAGGACAAGTGTGAAAAGTCAACAATCAGCTCTTTTCCGTTCTGCGGAAGATCATTTAACCACTCTTCAGATTTCTTGGGAAGCTCCAATGGAGAAGGATCAGCTCGTTCTATCAAAGACAAACCATCATTCTCTTCCTTGAGCTGAAGTTTCTCCAATTCAAGAATCTGTTCCA
>NW_010945961.1:0-252 GCF_000633955.1 Camelina sativa
TACTCCCCCTCAAGTTGGAGCATGCAAATCACAAATGCCCAACTTGGCGGATAATCTTTCAAACGGAACTCAACCCAAAGCCTTCGTAAAAATATCAGCAATCTGGTTATCAGTACCAACATGAACCATAGTAAGCGTCCCAGCTTGAACCTCATCTCGAACAGCATGACAATCAGACACAATATGTTTGGTACGCTCATGAAACACCGGATTAGACGAGATATGAATAGCAGCTTCACTATCACAAAACAG
>NW_010945962.1:0-252 GCF_000633955.1 Camelina sativa
TTTTCAATTAATTCAACAGAGAAAAACAGAAACACAAGGTTACTATTTGAGAGGATGGAAGCTTTAAATAATAATGAGCCTGGAGCAATACGTGTGAATCAAAAAAAGCTTAAAGAGCTACCATTGTTCGAGTATCAAATATTAGCTGCAGCAACTGACAATTTCGCTATCACAAACAAGCTCGGGGAAGGAGGCTTTGGTTCTGTTTACAAGGTTTGTAAACAATTCTCTGCTTCATTGGTACGAGTGGTT
>NW_010945963.1:0-252 GCF_000633955.1 Camelina sativa
AAAATGTCTTTTTCATGATTACTCAGAGTAAAACACGCTGCCTGATACTTCTCATTATCATCAGGCCACAAATCAGGACGTATACCAAGCTCCCGAAGATCTTTTCTAGCACTAAGATTATCTTTTGACTTGCTTTTATCATCCAAAACTGTGTTGACTAAATTGTCCAACACATTCTTCTCTATGTGCATGACGTCCAAATTGTGTCGTATCATAACATATTTCCAATAAGGCAAGTCAAAAAGTATACTC
>NW_010945964.1:0-252 GCF_000633955.1 Camelina sativa
GCCTGCAATTGGCTGGTATCAAGATCCATCACAAGTATAGGCTCATCGAACTGAATCCATCGAGCACCAGCAGATTTGAGATCAGCCAAAACTTCTCTGTCAAAACAAATGCCACAGAAACAAGCTAAGGTTCTGAGCACTATCCAAATGAAATTGAATCTTTTGAATTTAATTTGGTGTCGCTAATTTCTAAAAACCTCGCAGTTGGCCTCAAAATATTCTTACTTGTAGACAGGAAGGATCTTGTCAATC
>NW_010945965.1:0-252 GCF_000633955.1 Camelina sativa
ACAATTTCAAACTCTGAAATCGATGATTGAAGCTATCGATCGAAGAAGAAGAAAAAGAACCCAACAGTTTCAAACTCTGAAATCGATGAAGAAGAAAGAGAAATTTAGTACCTGATTGAAGCTTCACGGGAAAATGTGAGATCAGAAATGAAGATCTCAGATCGAAAAATTCATCAAATTTCGCTGGAGAGAAATGAAAGAGAATTCGGGTTTTGATTTTTTTGAGTTTTTTTAAATAATAATATTTCTCTC
>NW_010945966.1:0-252 GCF_000633955.1 Camelina sativa
GAAGCATCGTACAATCTCTCTGAACAAAGGTTGTAGACCTTATATTTGTCCTGCATATTGGGAACAAGGTTTAAAGATCAGTAACGAGATGATCCAACATAGCCAAGTAACACTATAAGGCAGCCTAATAAAATCCAACTGGTATGATACATATAAGAATTGGTGGAATCGTCAGAAACTCATACAGTTTAAGAGGCTTCCAGTCTGTGTCAATGGTTACCTTGTGATGAGTTTCAAAAAACTTGATCACCT
>NW_010945967.1:0-252 GCF_000633955.1 Camelina sativa
CCCAGACTCCTCTCTTCGTCTCTCTCTCTGGCTTCATAATCGCTATATCGTGGGATACAAAATCAGATCTGAAGATTTAAAATAACAAACACAATATTAATTTGTAATTGAAATCGATTCTGGTTCGAAATTGCATATAAGTAACCTGAGTCCTCTTTGCAATAGCTCGGACGGCGAGTAAACTCAGACTCAACTCAGGATGAAGGAGATTTGAGTTCAAATAATACCAAATCGGAGAAATTTCTGAGTACA
>NW_010945968.1:0-252 GCF_000633955.1 Camelina sativa
CCAACGAGCAAATTCACGGCGTGTACATAAATCATAAGGCAGAGCATGGGATTCAATAACCTGGAAGAGCAATCAGTTCTTATCAACTCACAAAATTGTTGCATTCATAGTAATCTGGAAGTTAGAAAACAGTACCTTCAAAGCTTGTAAAGCTGAAAACATTTGACTTTGAACTGGATCCACAATCGTCGGAAAGATAGGTTCCATAGGATCTACTTGTGGAACTGTAGAAGGAGCAGGTATCCCTGTATA
>NW_010945969.1:0-252 GCF_000633955.1 Camelina sativa
TTATTGAACCGATGTCAAATTATTCGATTACCATATCAATAATTACAACTGATATGGTTCTTGCAATGAAGGACTACAGACCAATATCTTGTTGTAATGTGTTTTATAAGCTCATTTCAAAGATACTAGCTCGTCGTCTCAAAGCCATCCTCCCTGGCTTTATAGCCCCTAATCAGTCATGCGTTCATTAAAAGATAGGATGCTAATGGAAAATTTGCTTCTTGCAATAAAGTTGGTGAAGGATTATCACAA
>NW_010945970.1:0-252 GCF_000633955.1 Camelina sativa
ATAAAAAAGACTTGTTGTACTTGTAAATTTTTATAATTAATAATATTTATTATTTTTGTCCTTGTAAATTAAAATTGAGGTTTTCAGAATTTAAAATTGGTAACAAAAAAAATAAAAATAAATTGCATTATATATACAAATGAGATAATATTTAATTGCATAAATATAAACGCTATTGTATACTACAATATGACAGCAGACCAAAAAACGCTATCTAAAGTAGCTAACCTACGATGACGGGCGCAGATACAG
>NW_010945971.1:0-252 GCF_000633955.1 Camelina sativa
CGGGTTTAAGTGTTGTCTAAACACTCCAAATTCAACCGAAACTCTTATAATCAGTCAAATGCATTGTATTGTAAAATATTTTGACCCTAGAAAGAGTAACACAGCTGGTTACTGATTCGAATCAATGTTTTCTCACGGTTTTAGCCTATTTTTCGTTTAAGCCTGTTTCGGGACAAAATGGATAAGTGGTCTCTTATCACACCATATTCAACCCAAACTCTTATAATTAGTCAAATACATTGGATTGTTACA
>NW_010945972.1:0-252 GCF_000633955.1 Camelina sativa
GAGAACGTATTCTCACTCAGATCTATCACAATCTTTTCAAACTTGATGTATGTCATGCACAAAACCTTGTTCTTCTTCTTCGTAGTGTGTGTTTAAAGAATTTTCTTTAGTCAAAAATAATTTTAATTCCATTTAAGAATTGACGGCTTCCCTCAGCTCTGCCCAGATAGAATCGGACATATTTGTTCAATCTCCATAAAAAATCGAGAAAATATTCTTTATCCAAATACATCCAATCTATACTAATAAAAA
>NW_010945973.1:0-252 GCF_000633955.1 Camelina sativa
GATTGGACCGCTACAACAAACTCTCCACCAATAGTATCCCAAGCTGCCTTATAGAATTCAGCAGTGTAGCCATCCGGCCCCGGCGACTTGTCACTTGGCATGGCAAACAAAACCTTTTTTATCTCCTCCCCCGTTACCGCCCTTGTGAGCCAGCGGCTATCCTCCTCTGAACAGCGGAAAGATAGCAACTCTGTGAGACAGTCCACTGACATTCCCTCATAATCCGCTGGTATAGTCTGCAGAAAATCTTGA
>NW_010945974.1:0-252 GCF_000633955.1 Camelina sativa
ATTCAAATTGAACAAAACTTGAAATAAGATGAATTTAAATAATTTAAGAGGTAGAGTGTAGAAGGTAGCCTTTTTAAATTAGAGATATGTTTTGAATCATCTTTGGGACCACTCTCTTGACTTGGTCATGGCTTGGGACATGTCTTTGAGTCTTGAAACCTTGTGCCTAGAAGATCTTAACTAGTGTACATTCAATCAGCTCTTAACAACTTTTACACTACCACACATGCTTTGGAGCTGATTCATCACCTT
>NW_010945975.1:0-252 GCF_000633955.1 Camelina sativa
TGTCGAATTCAGCTCAAAGTTTTTCTGATATTTCCATGATTTAATCTATTTCACTATCATTGTAGGAGGAAGAGTTGGGGCGTCATGTGTCACTGGTGGAAGTGTTTCTTAAAACACACACTCGTCCGAATGGAACATTTGTGGATCAAAAAGCCAAACAATTTGCTGAGACGTATGAGAGGACCATAGAAGAGAGACAAGCTGGAACAGAGGAAGATGGTCCAGATGGTTCAGAGAGTTCAACACATCATA
>NW_010945976.1:0-252 GCF_000633955.1 Camelina sativa
GTGGTGCTCCATGTGACACCAGACGGTCCTTTGACCAGGACACATGAAGACAGAGACTGAATAGTCTCCGCCGCTTGAGCTTCCAAGTCTTCAGGGCTCGACTTAGGTGTAGGACTGGGGAAATCAGGGAAATGGCTTTCTTGATTCAGGTTTGGTGCATGAACAGAACCGTTTATGTAAACAGAACCACCATTTGATCCATCCTCCACAGTATTAGTTGTGCTATGGTTACCATCTGCCCGCACAACATTG
>NW_010945977.1:0-252 GCF_000633955.1 Camelina sativa
AATGGTGGAATCTCCTCATTAACTGTTGTGCTTTTTGACAGGCCCTTCAACCCAACACCTTGTTGCTTAAGTAATGCTACACAATAGCAAAGTACCAAAGTAAGTCAGGGCTAAGAGATCACTCAATTTTTTATTAACGATTAGAGTATCAACACAATCTTTACCAGCGACTTTTCCTCGTCCTTCTTCGTTAGCAGGAGTTGCTGAGCCTGATGGCCAAGAGTCAAAGTTAGACTTGAAAGAATGAGGCTC
>NW_010945978.1:0-252 GCF_000633955.1 Camelina sativa
AACCGCAAATCCTCTTATCTTCTTCTTCTTTGAATCTAAACTTACATGGTATCAGAGCCTTGCTGCTCCTAGTTCTCAATCTCTCATCCATTCATCACTTCCGCTCTTATCACTTTCCTACATTTCTGTTTCAATCGCAAGAAGCGTTTTGTTTTAATCGTTGGATAAAGCTATTGACCAACGGACAAAACACCATGGAAGGCAACAAGACCTTGATTGTTCCAGTTACTCTCAAAGGAGAGAACTACTTGT
>NW_010945979.1:0-252 GCF_000633955.1 Camelina sativa
CTTAGTTTCAATCTCTCTCTCTTCTTCTTCGATTAAACCACTTGATGGCTTCGACGGTTAAGAAAACAAAAAATAGAAAGGTTGAGAGAGCCGCACCATCTAACCCATCCGCAGCCATTCATCTCACCAACCCTCAGAGAGCCGAACCATCTAACCCATCAGCAGCCGTTCATCGAACCAACCCTCTACCATCGCAGTACAATTTCACCCCGACTGCTCGAATTCCTCCGCCGTTCACGCCGTCGGAGGAAG
>NW_010945980.1:0-252 GCF_000633955.1 Camelina sativa
AAAAGCTCTGCAGAGACTTAAAGTGGGTTCAAGGAAATCTTCCATGTCTTTGGCATTCACGAATTCCAACAGATTTCCGATTCTCCTCACTACTTTGAGCTGAGAGAGCAATTTACTTTCCATCTCTGGAGCTGAGGCTAAGGCAAGACAGAGCTTGACGTTGTTCACATTCGCGCTTGATAAGTCTCCGAGAAGAAACTCGAAGCATTGTGAAACTGTATTATGATGCAATAAGTTGGAGATTTTGATGTA
>NW_010945981.1:0-252 GCF_000633955.1 Camelina sativa
AAAAGTATGAGATTTTCTATTGCGTGGAAGCTCCTGTTCTTGATTCTAACCATAGCTTGTAAGATCGAGACACAAGTGGAGTGCTTAGAGTTCGATTTCCCTAGGTTTAATGTGAGCGATGATCCGAAATTGATCCGAGAAAACTCATACATTGCCCTTGGAGCAATCCAAGTGACTCCTGATGTTCGTGGTGGCTCTATAGCGAACCAAGCGGGCCGAGCGCTCTACATAAAGCCATTTACGCTATGGAGG
>NW_010945982.1:0-252 GCF_000633955.1 Camelina sativa
AAGTGTGTTTAAGAAACTTTATTTGGTATCAGAGCGTTAGGTTATTCACGAACCTGGAACCTGTGACCCCTGAAGAACCCGAGACAAAGATCATACGAACGTACAACCGTCGTCCCCGAGTTATGGCAGACGAAAGCTCAGCACGTCCGAAAGAGTTTACTCCACCATAAATTCAATGCCCCATGCTAACTCCCTCTAACTACACGGTGTGGTCAATGAGGATGAAAATCTTGTTGAAGATCTACCATGTAT
>NW_010945983.1:0-252 GCF_000633955.1 Camelina sativa
TGACAATCCAATGTATTTGACTAATTATAGGAGTTCGGGTTTAATTTGGAGTATTTAGACAAGACTTATACCCATTTTCCTGAAACAGTCTAAAACCGAGAAAACATTGATTTGAAGCAGTAAATAGCTATGTTACTGTTTCTACAGTCATAATGTTTGACAATCCAATGCCTTTGACTAATTTTAAGAGTTTGGGATAAATTTAGAGTGTTTAGACATCAAGTAAACCCGTTTTATCCCAAAACATGCTTA
>NW_010945984.1:0-252 GCF_000633955.1 Camelina sativa
AAAAGAAGAAGATGATCAACAATGCATAATTAATTATGAAGTGGAAAAAAGAAGTACAATTATGAGATTTTGTTTTTTACGTTGAATCTAATATGTTAAATCTAACAGATATCTCATCAGTGTTTTCTTTTCTTTTTTCGTCTTCATCAATATTTAAGAGACGGGCATATTTCTTGTAGTATAATATGATATTCCAACAGAAAATTAAAGGAAGCATATGGATATGGTGATCACTTATAAATAAGCAAATTA
>NW_010945985.1:0-252 GCF_000633955.1 Camelina sativa
ATTCTGGTGGATCGAAGAAGAAGAAATCCACCACAACCGATCGACCAGCGATGGGGGTAACATCATCGTCGGATCTGCTCAGATTGGTAGAGAGAGCCATGGCTAGGATGAGCAACACAGTCGGACCATGGTATAAACGACGCCGAAGAAACAGAACAGTCGATCCATGGTATCACGACGACGAAGAAGAAGAGATCGAGCCATTGATTAAACGCTATCGTTTCCCTTTTGTTTAGTCCACATAGGAGTAAA
>NW_010945986.1:0-252 GCF_000633955.1 Camelina sativa
CCGGTTTTTGTATCCGCAGAGATGAAGCATACAGAATGCAATTCTCTTCCATGAAATTGTGTATGCAAATTTAGAGGAAAGACTTTGGTCTTCTGTCCTCCAATCCAGTGTCTATGAATATGAATGACATCATCCTAAAAAATGAAACAGGTTGACATCAGTCAAAGACCAAACATTACTATACAACTTTAACCGAGAGACAAGGGATGCACCTTCACATATGCAAAACAGTTTTGCCGCTCAGGGACTTCC
>NW_010945987.1:0-252 GCF_000633955.1 Camelina sativa
TGTTAACAAACTGGCTTCTTTGACAAAGCTAAATGACCAACTCAATAACAACATATACCAGAATCTAAGGTTCTGCCACGGAAGCCCACTTTCAAGTCCGCAGAAATATGGCTCTCCAATCAGCAGATCAATCTGTTGATAAAGCATAGAGACACTTATCAAAATGAAACCCAAAAATCATTCAGAAAATTGGATGACTAAGCACAAAGACTGAACGAAAGGGACATAACTTTTCAAGAGTCCAACAACAAG
>NW_010945988.1:0-252 GCF_000633955.1 Camelina sativa
TCTGAAATTGTAAATGCTGACACTTGCCAAACTATAGCTTTATTCCACTTACTCTTTTTTATCTCTCTCATTCCCTTCTTTTCTTCAAATGCTTCGTAATTTCGGGCATTGATTATTATTTATATATCCACAAACACACCAAGTCGTGAATTTTCGAACAAAGATATGGAACGTGGAGGCTTCCATGGCTACCGCAAGTTATCCCTCGGCACCACCACTCCTCCTGCACCAGGTAGTGCCATTCTACACATC
>NW_010945989.1:0-252 GCF_000633955.1 Camelina sativa
TGGGCATAAGCGTCGTAAGACAAGCCAAAGTGCCCGGAATTGTGAGGCGTGTAAATGGCCTGCTGCATCGACCTTAAGATCATGCTTTGCAACAGGTCTTGATCGGGTCTGCCCTGCACTTTTTTAAGCAACTCAGCGTAGTGCTTGCTTTCAGGGTCATCGCCACCGTCCAGCGTCAAGTTGACTGATTTCAAGAATGCTCGAAGGTTTTGCAGTTTTTCAACTGTGGGGCCTTCGTGAACCCGATAAAGC
>NW_010945990.1:0-252 GCF_000633955.1 Camelina sativa
AACAAAAGAAAGAAACCCTCTTATTATAACAACGCTCTGTGAAAATTACATCAGACTTCACATATCTTCATCTCTATATATTTTCTTCTTCTTCATCACAATCCATTCCTCTTTTTTTTTTTTAACATTGAATCTCCTCAAATACATGACATAACAAAACAAATAAACAAACAAACAAAAAATTATATATATATATATATGAAAGAAAAAAATTCCAGGTTCATCCTGCTATAACGTTCATTTTCACGTTGC
>NW_010945991.1:0-252 GCF_000633955.1 Camelina sativa
TTCTTCGTTTGGTGATTCTGCAGCCTAATGCTGAGACTGAAGATGATATCACTCCGTTGTTATCTGCAGTGGCTGCTGGTTCTCTAGCATGCTTAGAGTTGTTGGTCAAGGTATGAATGACATCTTCTTAATCTCTTGTATTGCGTTGGTTCAGTTACCAAGCATCTGAAATCCGAGCTAACACAATAATGTTCTTTTCGTTTCTACAGGCAGGTGCCAAAGCTAACGTTTTTGCTGGTGGTGCAACTCCAT
>NW_010945992.1:0-252 GCF_000633955.1 Camelina sativa
CCCCCAAGAAAAAATTGGAAAAAGTAAGTAATCCTTGTTGATAGAAAGCCTTAAAACTGCATGATATAGTAATTATAAATTTACACGTGTCAATATAATTTATATTATATTGCCATAATTACCGTTACATTATAATCTGTAGTCAAAAAAATCACTTAGGAAGTATAATTGATGGATGCTATATTTAGGTAATGAATCTATACTTAATATGTCTTTTTATTTATTATTGTTCAACGCTCAATGTGTATATAA
>NW_010945993.1:0-252 GCF_000633955.1 Camelina sativa
AAATTACCTCATTCATTCATGCACCACCATTAATCCATTTCTGATTTTCAAACTCATCTTATGAATAACATAAGACAGAGCTGAGACATTTGTCGAGGCAATAAGAGAGTTAGAGAGGTAGTTTAAACTACCTCATTCATTCATGCACCACCATCAATCCGTTTCTGATTTACAAAGTCAGCCCATGAATAACATAAGACTGAGACGAGGCATTTGATATATAGGAAACACAATCCGAGTTTGATTTACAAA
>NW_010945994.1:0-252 GCF_000633955.1 Camelina sativa
CAGCAACATATCGCCCATGACACGTGGCGATGGCATCTGCTCCATGATCCATCTCGGATTCGGGTCGGTCACTTTCAATCTCCCGCACGAGCGAGATCCTCCGACGAAGATTTTAGGGATCGTCCTCGCCGCTTTAAAGAACGCTCCCGGGGGAGCACCGCCGCATACCATAACCTCAGCCGCAATCTTCGATCGGTTACTTTCTCCGGTGAGTAAGAGAGGGAGGAGCACGGAGGAGCCAGTGCTTGGGTA
>NW_010945995.1:0-252 GCF_000633955.1 Camelina sativa
AAACCAACCAAGTTCATTGTGAGCGAAACCAATAATAGACAAAGAAACGCTAAGTTGAATTTGGAGGCCACTGACCTTACTGCTGCTTGACCCACTTTCACTTGTAGTTGGTGCCGATTGTCCTACATTGATAATATTCTCTGTTGAAGACGTTGTCAAATTCCTTGTAAGTGCTGACGACCTGCCAAAAGTAACATGATTTATCACGACAACCATATTTGACAGCTAAGAGTAAAGTGGATCTTGGTATTA
>NW_010945996.1:0-252 GCF_000633955.1 Camelina sativa
ATCTCTCCATGAGCCGGAGCTCATCGCCGCGTTCGACACCGGCGGTGAGGAGCTTCTCTACGAGATCCGTCTCCTCAGCAATACGCAGCGTGTTGCGGCGGCCAAGTTCATCATCGATCGCAGTATTGACTCGAAAGGCGCGCAGGATTTGGCGCGAGCCATCAAGGATTACCCTAGCCGACGTGGAGACGTTGGATGGTTGGACTTTGATTACAATTTACCAGGAGATTGTCTCGCCTTCTTGTATTACAG
>NW_010945997.1:0-252 GCF_000633955.1 Camelina sativa
GCTTTCTTTTATTTCTTTTAGGATTGTTAGATCAAAACCTTTTCTTGCCTGGCTTGACTTGCTTGCTTTTGATTGCATCTTATTTGCTAGCATAACAACCATTTGGATTGATACCCCTTTTTACTACAACTGCATAGGGAATTGATACCATGGGTGAAAAATCTGTTATAAATTTGGCGTTGTTGCCATTTGGTTGAATTTAATTTACTACGTTTAGGATTTCAGCACTTGCTAGATCAAGTTCTTTTATAC
>NW_010945998.1:0-252 GCF_000633955.1 Camelina sativa
AAATTAATACGCTCCTACTTAATGACAGTTGGCTTTGCTTCCCCTGATTTCCAAGCCAAAAAGAATGCCAAAACTATTTCTCTAAAGAAGTTCATCTACTTAAAGAGATCCTTTCGACTTATTAATTCAAAGATGTGTGACTAACTATAGAAAGTCGATGATACATACTGGAAAAAAGGGTAGACTAAAGAACATAACTTAAGTCTACACAACTTGTTTTTAGTCCTAGGATTTGAATATTTGAGAAGAGGT
>NW_010945999.1:0-252 GCF_000633955.1 Camelina sativa
ACAGTTTGCAGACCCTCAAGTGTGGCAGAAGTGGCATGACTTGGAAATTGAGCATGGAAACGAAGATAGCTACAGAGAAATGCTTCGCGTAAAGCGAACTGTTTCTTGCTGCTCTCTATCTCCTCCAGCTCAGATTAACACATCACAGTCTCTGTCAGACACTCTTCTATCTCAATTCACCCCTCCGGCTCCGGTTAAGAAGGCTAGGTCTCTGTCTGATACTCTTTCCCCATTATTCAGCTCTCCAGTTAA
>NW_010946000.1:0-252 GCF_000633955.1 Camelina sativa
AATGCTGTGTAAAATACTAAGGAGAATGTTGACCATTCATTATACCTGATGTTTATGTATTCAAAAGAAACTAATGAAACATCTTTCTTCCGCCACTTTGATAGGCCAACGTAGACAGCATCACGGGTGTTACCCCTATCCTGCTGGAGAATTTCACTTAAAAGTATTGCTTTGTTATTCTTAATGGCCCAATCAGGAGGAATGCCTCTGTGGTCATGATTGAATGACAATATGACAGGATACGAAGAATTG
>NW_010946001.1:0-252 GCF_000633955.1 Camelina sativa
GCATTTAAGCGGCATACGCCTATTTTTGGAAAGGGTTTGTTTACAAAAGTAAACCCTCCATCAAACCATGAGTTTAAAAATTGGATGTTATTAGTAGTTTAGTACTTGGTTGTTTTAGTGACTCATCTGCAAAAAGTCTTTCAGCCAAGAAGAAAGATAAAAGAAGCCTTGTAAAAAAACTAGTAAGTTAACGTGGATATTTCGTTTTTTTTTTGGTAAGAAGAAAACAACATACGAATATAGATTATAAAA
>NW_010946002.1:0-252 GCF_000633955.1 Camelina sativa
ATACCTCTTTGATTCGTCTTTGAATATATAGAAGCCCATCGTTGCTTAAGCTTCTGAAAGTACCTCCAAATTTAGCACTCTCCGGTATTACGTTTTTAGCATGACCCCCTTCAATGTATCCAACAGTAAAGACCTGATAAAACATTCATTTCCACTCATTCAATCAAGACTCTGATTCATAAAAGACAATGCTTTAAAAGTGGAAAACAAACTTACACCAGCTTCGAGTGGATCCATTTCCCGTGAAACAAT
>NW_010946003.1:0-252 GCF_000633955.1 Camelina sativa
TTCGAATCAATGTTTTCCTTGTTTTAGCATGTTTTCTCAATTTAAGTTTGTTTTGGGATAAAATGGGTTTAAGTGATGTTTAAACAGTCCAAATTCATCACGAACTATTACAATTAGTCAAATGAATCGGATTGTCACACATTCTCACCCAGAAACATTAACAAAACTTTTTACTACTTCAAATCAATGTTTTCTCGGTTTTCCTCTGTTTCGGGACAAAATGGGTATAATTGTTGGCTAAACACTTCAAAT
>NW_010946004.1:0-252 GCF_000633955.1 Camelina sativa
ATATATATATATATATATTAGGAGTTTAGCAAAGAAAGAAAAGAAAAGAAAAAAAAAAAGAGGAAAGAGCTAGATGTCTAAAGTTTAAACTTTAGGGATTACAAAAGAAAAAAAGAGTTAAAATCAAGGTTGTGGGTAGTTTAATTTTAGGGGGTTTAAATAAAAAAAAAAGTGAAAGAGAAAAGGGTAGATTATCAAGAGTTAAGCTTTGTATGTCCAAATTGTTCTCAATCTTAGATAGTTTTCACAACT
>NW_010946005.1:0-252 GCF_000633955.1 Camelina sativa
TCTCTCTTCTTTTCATGATCTTCATTCACAGCTTCGCTCGAGGACGATTTAGGTGTAGTCGTGGGAAAGTGCATCAGCGGCGTATGGGTGAGGGAATGACGATGAACACCAAGTAAATCCATGAACCCTACCGGATACCTCTCCGCCGATAGATGGTGGAAATCAGAGAAGAGTGGGTAAACCCTTGTTTGCCCTAAATCGTAAAACGGCACCCCAGCACCAGCATTCTCCATAACCAAACCTCCCAAGTAA
>NW_010946006.1:0-252 GCF_000633955.1 Camelina sativa
GGAGAACGTGGATAGCTTGGCTGGAAAAACGCAAAGACACGAGGTTTAGACAAGAAACTCTTGCAAGAGTAAGAATGGTTGATGATCTTAGCAATAAGATGCATCTCATTACCTGATAACACAATGTGGGAGCAACCATAAAATATGCCAAGCTCTTCAAGCTAACGTAGTAGGAGACTTCAGGATTGGCCTTAAGTTTATAACAGTGTCCGGTTAAAATAGTAACACAATGCAAGTGACTGATATATATAT
>NW_010946007.1:0-252 GCF_000633955.1 Camelina sativa
AAGCTTGTCATATGCATTTTCAGGACTTTGTTCAACATCCTTGGCAAAAGCAGTCGACCCAGACTTCACACGGTTTATCTGCTGCATCAAGCTCATCTAGCGATGTTGCACTTGGTAGTGGTTATGGTCCAGTATCAGGAAAAGTTGCTTCTGACTTTTTGTCTAGTGCTGGAAATGCTAGGATGGATATGGTCTCCCGGCCATCAGATATTTCTGTGGATGGTTTTGAATCTTCAGTCTCGCTTTTGAGGT
>NW_010946008.1:0-252 GCF_000633955.1 Camelina sativa
ACTCATATAGCACAGGTGCAACTTAGATTGACATTAAAAGTTCCATGTTCTTTACTGTAAAATGAAAATATGAAAACAAAGTGTAATGTTTCTGTACAGAGCCTATCAACATATTTCAAGGAAACTACAGCACGGATACACCTCCCATAAGGCTAAGCTTCCACCACGGGAATCATTATAATTCTTTGGTGGATCCACATCGGTTGACAGTTGGTGCAGGACTTGGATTTAGTAGTCTCAGTGGGGTAAGTA
>NW_010946009.1:0-252 GCF_000633955.1 Camelina sativa
CATTTTTGTTGTAGAAATATCTGTTGTTGCCAATGAAGCCCCTATACTGGATATTACCAAGGCAATTGGGTTCATAGCTGAGAAACTGAAGATGAACAAAAATTGGCTGATGAGTATCAAAGCTGTTGACTTTATAGTGAGTTTGTGCATTAAACTTTTGTTGTATTGCTCACCTGGTCAATAGCTCTCGTTTACTGACATTTATATTCATCTGCAGAAGCGGTTTTGTTCTGAACTTGGATTGGATAGCGA
>NW_010946010.1:0-252 GCF_000633955.1 Camelina sativa
TACCAAAAGTTTCTCACATTTCTCTCAACACTCAAACGCATAAAGCTATGCTTTCTCTCAAAGACAAGAGAGGAACAAGAGAGATCACCGAGAGAGAGAGATCATCGAGTAAAAGGAGGAGTTGCCGTCGAATTATTTATAGAAGAAGGAGCGGAGCTGTTAGCTGGTGATCATCGAGAAAACACAGTGTTAGTGTTGATATCAGGCTGTCGAAGAGAAGGGAGTCTCTGTCGAAGAGGCCGTTGAGAGAGA
>NW_010946011.1:0-252 GCF_000633955.1 Camelina sativa
TCCCAAAAAAGACTTAAACCGAGAAAACAGGCGAAAACCGAGAGAAATATTGATTTGAAGCAGCAAACACTTTTGTTACTCTTGTTAAGGTTAAAATATGTAACAATCCAATGCATTTGACTAATTATAATAGTTCGAGTTGAATTTGGATTTTTGGACACCACTTATACCCATTTTATCCCGAAACAGGCTAAAGCCGAGAAATCGTTGATTTTAAGCAGTAAACAGCTTTGTTACAGTTTCTAGCATCAT
>NW_010946012.1:0-252 GCF_000633955.1 Camelina sativa
GTACCTTAGTACCCTCTTTGCTATCTGCATATGCTCTTCTTTTGGATTTGCCATGAAACGTGCAATCAAACATACTACAAACATCAAGTCTGGTCGTGTTACCGTAAGATACATCAGAGAACCCACAAGCTGCTTGTAGAATGTTGCATCGGTGTTACTGCTTCCCTCCTTCGTGATGACAGTTCCAGGAACAATTGGATCTCTGACTGAGTTGCAGTTCCACATCTTGAACCTCTCCAAGACTTCTCTTGC
>NW_010946013.1:0-252 GCF_000633955.1 Camelina sativa
AAACATTGTTCCAACGTTTTATGGTCAAGAAACAGACGTAAACCCAAGAAACGGAGAAGAAAGTAATAAAAAAATTACCTGAGCCATGGCTAGAATGAGATGAAACGAAACGAATAAGCTTTGAGAAGGATGATCCGGATTAGAGAATGAGATGTTTGTTTGTTGAATGAAATGAAATGGTGTCGTGTTGGTTATTTATAGTAACGCAAAAGCAAAAAAAGAAAGATTCGGAGGAGTTAGCGTAAAGGAAAC
>NW_010946014.1:0-252 GCF_000633955.1 Camelina sativa
AAAACCGAAGTGAGAATTGATATCCATACAATACTCTAAACCCTTTGGAGTAGAAACTAGAAAGTAAAAATTTCACAATGTCTTTGCTCTAACTTTTAGGAGGCATTCCAACTTTTATAAATAAAAATCAGTAAATAATTGATAAAGCAGAAAACTTTATGCTATTGACGCTTGGGAAAGGATCGTACACAATACTATGGTCTCTTGTGTTTACGGATCTAGGCGTAGAACTTTTAGTCAATAAAAAAAAAA
>NW_010946015.1:0-252 GCF_000633955.1 Camelina sativa
TTGCCTCTAAAGATCTCCTTGTCCTTCCCGGTCGCCTTCCAATAACCAGACACAGTGGCACGGTTCGTCCTCATCCCGGTTGGATACTTCCGATCCCTCTGGCAGAAAAAGTAAAACTCCTTCTCTCCCATCTTTGCAATCTCTGCACTCAAAAATCAATAATCAGAATCTTGATGGATGATCATGTTTGAAACGGTCAAAATACAAAAGATCTTGATTTGACTTACTTGGTAGATCCCATGGCTCGTTCTT
>NW_010946016.1:0-252 GCF_000633955.1 Camelina sativa
TACCTCTCTGTAATGTTGTTTGTGAGGAGGAGCGATGAAACGGTTTCCATGGCTGAGAATGGTAGGACCTTGGCTACCTCCAATCGCGTAAAGCTCCCAATGAGTGTAGTCATTGTTGACAACATGGACGAAACCCCATCGGATCCTAGGCATCCTCTGTACGAGTCCTTTACCAAAATGGTTGTAAGCCACTGTGACTTGCATCTTCTTGTCATCCTGGTTGTGGTCTTGTGCACCGAGCAACATCACCTA
>NW_010946017.1:0-252 GCF_000633955.1 Camelina sativa
TGACGCTTGACACCACAATATCTATTTCTGATCCCGTTCCACTGCCATACACAAGACAGCACGTTCCGTGTTATAATTACTACTCGAGCAAGAATAACAAAAAAAGAAAAACATGCGGCTAAAAATCGATCCGGTTTGAATGAGATATGGAGAGAGAGGATTTTACCTAAAGGTCCTTAGAACTTCCTCACCGGTTATTGCATTTGTAGATGAGTATTTGTTGCTTCCGCGGATGAGAACTCGTGTGGTTGC
>NW_010946018.1:0-252 GCF_000633955.1 Camelina sativa
AGATCCCATCCAGCAGAAAAGAGATATACGTCCAAGTAACTCAGCACGTTCTTTGTTCTGTGTTGAGAAGATACATAAAGACATCAGCCAAAAACACAAAACTTCAATAGACCTCAGTGGTACACAGATTTGAATTTGATCTCTCTCACCTTATATATTCCTGATCTCCCAAGCCACACAATTTGATCCAGGAACAAGAACGTAGATAAAAGTGCGTTCTTAGACTGAAAATAACAAAAACATCCATCAACA
>NW_010946019.1:0-252 GCF_000633955.1 Camelina sativa
ACCCGTTTTATCTCAAAGCAGACTTAAATCTAGAAAACAGGCTAAAATCGGGAGAAAAAACTGATTTGAAGCAGTAAACAGCTATGTTACTCTTTATAAGGTCAAAATATGAAACAATCCAATGCATTTGACTAATTAAAAGAGTTCGGGTTGAATTTGGAGTGTTTAGACACCACTCATACCAATTTTGTCCCGAAACACTCTTAAACCGAGAAAACGTTGATTCAAAGCAGTAAACAGCTTTGTTACTGT
>NW_010946020.1:0-252 GCF_000633955.1 Camelina sativa
CCCCCCCCCCTTTCTTTCTTTCTTCTTTTTTTTTTTTTTCTTTTTTCTTTTTCTTAAACTGATGATCAGAGATGGTTTAATTGGTGTGAATAAAAAAAAAAAAAACAGGAAGAGATAGAGATTGAATCAAGAGCATTGCGTGTTGGTAAAGCTGTTGCAGTTGTTAGTGTTGAGCTGAGGAAGAAGAAGACTGGTAAGATCATTGCTCAAGGTCGCCATACCAAGTACTTTGCTCCTCGTTCCAACCTTTGA
>NW_010946021.1:0-252 GCF_000633955.1 Camelina sativa
GAAGAGGAAACGTTCCACATTCCCGACCGTTAGGTGGACGTTTAGCCACCCCAACCCGATGGACAACTCGATCCACCACCCGACCTGATGCTCAAGTAACCGATCGAGTAAGCCCCCGAGTTCGCTCACCGAGTCCAATTGCGAGTGCTGTCCGCTGTTCTCCTCGACGTAGGAACCTATCTACGTCCAAAAGACGCTTACCGACTGATAGGATTTCCCCTAGGATTGAACTCTGATGAAGGCTGACAACCG
>NW_010946022.1:0-252 GCF_000633955.1 Camelina sativa
GAAAACTTAGTGAAAGTTTTTGAGACTGCATCACACATGGAAGCTATCTACCAATCCCTTTTACAGGAAATATTAATGGCGATTCAAACTTAATGAACTAACTAACACCAAAGAAAATATGAATACAAGAGTAAATAAGGGAAGGATTTACCAAATACAAAAGAAATTATATCCCTAATTAAAAACGAAAAAAACAAAAAAACAACCTTTAAATTGTGAAAATAGGGAAAGAAGAGGTTTTTGTTGGTTAGT
>NW_010946023.1:0-252 GCF_000633955.1 Camelina sativa
TCACCGGTGAATTTCCAATCAGTCATGGATAAACCAGATCGAGTTAATCGGGTTACACCTCCTAGTACCACCATGCTGAAAACCCAAGCAGCTGAACCGAACAACCATATACCAACCCATTTCCGAGCTTGAGGTCCTCCAGTGACAAGAAGCTTCAAACCCTCTTTACTCTCTGAGCTAATCGACGCTACAGTTGACATATTCCTAAACAATGAAGCATTTTGACCCTACACATAACAGAATCTTGATCAA
>NW_010946024.1:0-252 GCF_000633955.1 Camelina sativa
CTGGACAGATTCTTCTCTATATGCTTTCCCTTCTTTGGATCCTAAGAAATAAAAGAAAATCCAACTGTTTTTTTGTTGATTTGAGAAGTAAAACGAGAGATTTACCTTTTAAACATTGAAGAGTGTTGACGGCAACAAGATCTGAAAATAAATAGTCAGATATAAAATTCAGACAACAATGGAGGATATGAGATTTGTTGGCTGATAATATGAGATGCGACGGCAGAGATATAAGATGCGACGGTGGTAAAC
>NW_010946025.1:0-252 GCF_000633955.1 Camelina sativa
GCCCCGGGCCTGTTCCGTGTTGGCCCTGAACTTGATTTCTGCGAACTTCTGCCTTTTGCTGGTTGCCAGCTCGATCGTTTGGCGCAGTTCGATGGTGTCCGGGTTGTTCTCGCCCGCCTCGCTTTTCAGGCGGCTTAGCCAAACCTGCGCAGATCGGGTGTTGCCTTTGGCCATGTCCACCAAGCCTTGCCACTTCAGTGCAGTGGAGCTGCTTGGATTGGTCAATAAAATTTTGTTGAACGCCTGCACGGC
>NW_010946026.1:0-252 GCF_000633955.1 Camelina sativa
ACACCACGAACAGGTCCTTCGTGCTCGTCAAATCTATCGATCAAAGTGCCCATACGATAATCCCAGAGCTGGATCACACCACTGTGCAAACTGGCCAGAATCCATGGTCGTTGAGGGTGGAAACTCAGCCCCTTAACTCGGTTACTCTTGGTCTCGAACTTGGTCAGCATATTCTTCACAGATTCCGAAACAGAAACAAACTCTACACATAAACCACAGATCACAGCGAATGAGAGAAATCACGGGAAAAAA
>NW_010946027.1:0-252 GCF_000633955.1 Camelina sativa
AGAGCTCGGTTACGAGGTGCCTCAACTAGAGAAACATGTCTGGAATATACACAAGGCACTTGACTCTGATGATGTCGCGTTAGTCGAGATGCTTTTGAAAGAAGGCCACACCAGCTTAGATGATGCCTGTGCTCTTCATTTCGCTGTTGCTTATTGCGATGTCAAGACCGCAACTGATCTCCTAGACCTTAAAATTGCTGATGTCAACCATAGGAATCCGAGGGGATACACGGTGCTTCATGTCGCTGCGAT
>NW_010946028.1:0-252 GCF_000633955.1 Camelina sativa
GTTAGAGACATAAGCCATGAACGTTAAGAAAGTGGAATAGACGTCGGATTTGTTGCGGATAGGAAAAACCCAAAGAAAATGTGTAAATTGATCAAGATAAATAACATAATATTTATTCCCACTGATGCTGGACACTGGAGAGGTCCAAACATCTGAATGAATAATTTCAAAGGGTTCAGAAACAGAAGAAATAACTGAATTAAACGGTAATCTAGTGTGTTTCCCCAATTGACATGCATGACAAAGAGGCAT
>NW_010946029.1:0-252 GCF_000633955.1 Camelina sativa
AGAAAAATACAGAGAAACAGAGAGAGATAGAGATTGGTGAACGAACCAACCGTGTACGCTTTTCTTCCTCAGTGATGCGGAGACGAAAGATACATCACTCCCCTCTATTGATTCGATTACAGACTCATCGGAGACGGCGACGTTAGCCCACCACCAAACCCTCTTCTTCTTCTTCTTCTTCTTCCCTTGGGGGGTTTCTTTTTACTGATCATACAAATCTCCTTTCTTTGATTCTCTCTCTCTCTCTCTCTC
>NW_010946030.1:0-252 GCF_000633955.1 Camelina sativa
CCTCCATATCAGATGATCAAGGCAATGTATACCAGGGAGATAGGGCGATTGGCGACCATGCTCAAAACTTCTTTACAAATATATTCTCTTCTACGAATCATCATGTTTCCACATCGACCTTTGCTGACTTTAACACAAAGGTGTCAGATGAAGCAAATGAGCAGCTAACAAAAGTGTTCACTAGTGAGGAAATTTATGATGTTGTATGTTCGATAGGGGATGATCGTGCTCCAGGGCCAGATGGTTTAACGG
>NW_010946031.1:0-252 GCF_000633955.1 Camelina sativa
TTTCTATGGTATAATTATAGCGATTATTTAATGGGTTATTAACTCTATAAATTATAGCGATTATTTAATGGATTATTAACTCTATTATAGCTATAAATTGATATAATTAAATCGTGATTATTTAATTATAGCTATAATTTTTAAAATAATCCATTAAATAATCACTACAATTTATAGAGTTAATAATCGCTATAATTTTTTCTATGGTATAAACTATACAATTATTAATAATTTATAGAGTCACTATTTATA
>NW_010946032.1:0-252 GCF_000633955.1 Camelina sativa
GGTGCAATTTTGTTTGTTAATCACCATTAGTTGTATTTAAACATCCTACAAACAAAAAGCTTATTAATAAAAAGAAACTTGTACAATATGAAATATAAAACTGAATCATAATCAATCTAATTTGTAATACAAACAAAAAATAACTTACAGTTTCCACTTCAATGATTTTCAAATTGTCAGATTTAAGAAGTCAAAGATATTAGATTAACCAGTGCTTTTGATAGACTTATTATTGTAGAAGATAAACAGTAG
>NW_010946033.1:0-252 GCF_000633955.1 Camelina sativa
TATGATGAGTTATATTAATGTTATAATTTGATAGGGTAGAGTTTTTTTTCTGATGTGTCAGTCTCTGCTTCAACATTGAAGCTGAGTTGTCAAGCTCTGGAGAGAAACACTCCATCTTTTATTGTATTGATTTCTCTCATACATCGGTAAATCAGGGAAAACGATGAAGTTGTTTATATGATTTGGTTGTATGTTAGGCTGCTAGCTGTTAAACGACGTTGTATCACTTTATTTAATTTATTTGGGCCATAA
>NW_010946034.1:0-252 GCF_000633955.1 Camelina sativa
TATCATCTACGATCCGCTCGAGTTTTGTCTTACCACGTTGTGACTCCACGGGCGGTAGATCGATCCTCTGGCCGGTTAAAAGGTTAACAATGTAGAGATTAAAGAGAGGGTTTCGCATGAGGAGCCAGCATCCATACGTGGCAACACACACACCACCCACACCCAGATCCTGGCTTATGCTGTACAGCTTGTCTTTTTCCTCGGGATTGAACAACTTACAGCGATTCATGTTCATGTCGTCTTCATTATTAT
>NW_010946035.1:0-252 GCF_000633955.1 Camelina sativa
AAACATTTCCTTTTTTTCAAAGTCTCAAAGTCTGTATAGCGTACATAGGTCTTCTACCACGGCGTTCTCATCACGTCGTGGATGAGCGAGACTGAAAAGCAACTGCAACTACTTATAAAAGATTAAAAAGTCTAGCCCAATCTCAGTAACTAGTGCAGTAATACTACGGATGTACGTGAGTAGTTATTGATTTATATATTATTGTTTTATACTATAACCAAACAAACTTTAGATTGATATGTTAAGATCTCT
>NW_010946036.1:0-252 GCF_000633955.1 Camelina sativa
TCCTGACTCTTTTACATATTTTTGATTTCCATTCCAGAGGACAGTTCTTGCCATGCCGGAAAATGGAATTGGCTTGTTCCCAGATGTTGGGTTTTCATATATAGCAGCTCACAGCCCTGGTGGAGGATCTGTTGGTATGTTCATACTCGAATCTTTTACACTGCCTAAAGTTTTAAGGTGCTACTAGGAATAAGGAAAGGGTCAACGCCAGTTAAAGGTCATTCCTAGTTGGTTGATATCTAAGTATGCACA
>NW_010946037.1:0-252 GCF_000633955.1 Camelina sativa
TGGAGCATAGGGCAGTAACAAACAGGGAAAAGGAGAGGCTTACAATAGTGACATTCTATGCACCAAACTATGAGGTTGAAATAGAACCAATGAGTGAGTTGGTTGATGATGAGACCAACCCATGCAAGTATAGAAGTTACAATCATGGTGACTATAGTTATCACTATGTCTCCAACAAGCTCCAAGGAAAGAAGTCCCTTGATTTTGCCAAGATCCTCAATTAAACTTATTTATTAATTTCACCCTATCACC
>NW_010946038.1:0-252 GCF_000633955.1 Camelina sativa
ACCGTTGCTAGCTGAAACTCGTTTTGCTCCTTCTTTAGCATCAGCTTGGGCAACAGATGCATCTTTAGAGTTCTTCAGAGGCTTCACAGTGTGAACTGAATTATCATTTGCAGGAGGACCCTTGTCACCAGAGACCAATTTCTGGTTACCGTTAGCTATGTTACTAGTAGTAGAAGCTCGAGATGACTCTGATGAACAGTCACTAATAGAACCAACAGATGGTACACTAGAGGAAAGCTTGGACTTGGTTGT
>NW_010946039.1:0-252 GCF_000633955.1 Camelina sativa
CAAGATATCATTTCTATCCCTTTTTCCTGTAATTTAACCCTTTTTTTCATGTGACTAATGGATGGTGACTAGATAATTTCTATCCCTTTTTCCTGTAATTTAACCCTTTTTTCATGTGACTACTGGATGGTGACTAGATAACCTAGTCATTCCCCAATCATGGCTTACCCTAGACCTTTTTCTTTCCATTTCCAGGGCCAGCGATCAGACTCGGATTCTGCAGTAACTTCTTCTCGTCAAACTGCTGATGTT
>NW_010946040.1:0-252 GCF_000633955.1 Camelina sativa
CTTCAACGAGAGTCGAATCATCGGACACGGAGCCTTCGGAGTTGTTTACAGAGGAATATTACCTGAGACAGGAGACATCGTCGCCGTGAAACGATGCAGTCACAGCTCACAAGACAAAAAGAACGAGTTTTTATCTGAGCTATCCATAATCGGAAGCTTAAGACACAGAAACCTCGTGAGGTTACAAGGATGGTGTCACGAGAAAGGTGAGATTTTGTTAGTGTACGATCTTATGCCAAATGGTTCGCTTGA
>NW_010946041.1:0-251 GCF_000633955.1 Camelina sativa
GTTTGTGTTGAGCTCGACAAAGAGAGAAGCGCTGCAGCATCAGCAGCGGATGAAGCGATGGCGATGATACATAGGCTGCAAGACGAGAAGGCAGCTGTAGAAATGGAAGCGAGGCAGTTCCAGAGAATGGTTGAAGAGAAATCGACTTTTGATGCTGAAGAGATGGTCATACTCAAAGACATTTTGATACGGCGTGAGAGGGAAAAACATTTCTTGGAGAAAGAAGTTGAAGCTTATAGACATCTACTCGT
>NW_010946042.1:0-251 GCF_000633955.1 Camelina sativa
GAGAGTCCCATTAAACCATCATCATCGTCCCCATCATTTTTTACGTTCAGAAGCTGTAACCCGGCAGCACCTTCTAGACCAACGCACCCACTTTTCCCCTGGAAAGCTGAGATATCTCCAATAGATTGTGCAGTGATGTCTGAGGGTGCATCCTCATCTGACATTCCTGATTGTATTCTCAATCCTTCCAAAGAAAGTGCTTCAATCTGATCCATAGCCAAAGGAGCAAGATCTTCAAGTGACACATACTC
>NW_010946043.1:0-251 GCF_000633955.1 Camelina sativa
ATGAGGCGTGGGGACTTGTAGCATGAGCAACTGTTGCATAACCACGACCACGTCTACCAAAAACAGAGTTACCACGTCCAGCTCCCCCTGAAATCGAACCACGACCACCACGGCCTGATGAACGTCCACCCTTGTTGCGCTCAGACCACCATTCAGGGTAACCAACAAGTTCCCAACAAAATTCTTTCTCATGCCCTGACCTTCCACAGTGGGAACAGAGCAAGGAACGCTCTTTGTTCCTGTTGTTTCCT
>NW_010946044.1:0-251 GCF_000633955.1 Camelina sativa
GAAAATATTTGTACTTTTTTTCCTAGAATAGTTCCGCATGATATAACGTTTTGAATTGCCAAAATGACACTTTTTTTTACTTTCATTATCATCTAGATACTTTTTCAACAATTCATACACTTTTTGTTCATTATGCATTTATATCGATGGACCTATTAATTAATTACCTTAGGTCCTTTTGGTCCGTTTCTCCATAGAGGAGTTGAAGTGGTGTCGCAGCTAGCACAACGGCGAGGTAGGCTATGATCACC
>NW_010946045.1:0-251 GCF_000633955.1 Camelina sativa
CAAAATCAGCCAGACTCGTCAAAAGTGAAGAGAATACCCATAAACTACAGTCGAAATGATAAGAGACTTACCAGTCACTATCATAAAGGATCACAACATCTGCAGTAGCAAGATTGATACCAAGCCCTCCGGCTCTAGTCGATAACAGGAAAACAAATTTCTCACTTCCTGGCTTGTTGTAGGCTTCTATGGAGGCATCTCGTTCATCACCACCAGTATTTCCATCAATACGGCAATAGAGATAACCGCGA
>NW_010946046.1:0-251 GCF_000633955.1 Camelina sativa
TTGAAAGTGTTCATCTCCTGATGAGTTCTGAAGTGTGTGCTAAAACGTTAGAGATGCAAAAGATTGCTACAAAAATATTATTTTTCAGGAAAAGGAAAAAAAAAAGAAAAAAAAAAGAGAGGGATTAATGTGGTCCTAAACGTTTACTAATAAGAGAGGTAATATAGAGTAGAAAGTTGCAACTTACCGAGTCTTTGGAAAATACCTCCAAGTTTGGGCAATTCTCCACTTTCAACGTCAGGTTAGTGAGA
>NW_010946047.1:0-251 GCF_000633955.1 Camelina sativa
CAGAGCTTTGCTTACAGCAACGGTAACAAAGTTGCTGGTACTAGCCATCTTAAGCGCCACATTGCCAAAGGGACTTGTCCTGCGCTTATCCATACACAAGACAATGACAACAACCAACTGATGGGTACTCCTTACACCCCCAAGAGTGACACCCCGAGAAGACGTTACCGAACCCAGAACGGTAGTTCCTATGTTGCGTTCAATCAGGACAAGTGTCGTCAGGAGATAGCTAAGATGATCATTATGCATGA
>NW_010946048.1:0-251 GCF_000633955.1 Camelina sativa
CATTCTTTAATCTTCTTATAATCTCCCGCCAGATTGCTCCATCTTTTCCGGCACTGAACCGGCCCACGGTTAACCCCGTGGCGTCTGCAGTAAGAAGACACGGAAGCCCATTTAGGCTCCAGTTGACCCGACCCGAGAGCCATACCCGCCGCTCTCCCCCGCCGGACTCTGTTCTCCGCCACTCTCTTCCCCTGAATCAGCACGAGAATCTCTTGCCTCGTCCAACGAGGAAGCCTCGCCGTTTTAACGCC
>NW_010946049.1:0-251 GCF_000633955.1 Camelina sativa
GAATGTGTCCATGAGATCATCAAGAAAGCAGGGATTTTCAAGGATGCGAAACTGAGAGACAAAATGGAGGATATGGCTAGAAAGATATGTGAATATGAAGATCTTGTAAGGGAGCTCAAGGTATTACCAAAATGATCTTTAGAATGAACCTTTCTGCAGCATTAGATATGTTCTAACTAGTTTCAAAATTATTTTGATATGCCTAAGGATGAGTTGAAAGAAGAGAAACTAAAGGCCAAGGAAGAAGCAGA
>NW_010946050.1:0-251 GCF_000633955.1 Camelina sativa
AGTTTGCTTTTTGAATTTCAACATTGTTACAAAAATATCTTCCTTCCGTTTTTTAGTTTTAGCATCTAATATATCATACATCATAGAACCTAAAAATAAATACTGATCAACCCAACTTAAAAATATAAACAAACTGAAACCAAATAAAAGTAGAAAATAGTTTCATACTTTTAAAGTAAAAAATGGAACCAAATTAACTTATGATAGACTAATTTAAAAATATAGATGATTTTCAAATATATATATATATA
>NW_010946051.1:0-251 GCF_000633955.1 Camelina sativa
AATTTGACTTAATATATGAACTATATTAATACTTTTATTTTTTACCCATTTCCAAGAGAATCTAAAGAAGAAACCTGTAAAGATCTTTCCTAAGCAAAACTCATTAACATAAAAAAAATAAAACCAAAGTTAGAAAATTCTAAAAACACAAAATAATAGATAATTATGATGTAATGAAAATAGTGGGATTAATTAGTAGTTCAAGATTTTATTTATTTAATTTGTTTTCAGTTCAAGAAATATGATTTTGA
>NW_010946052.1:0-251 GCF_000633955.1 Camelina sativa
TTTGTTCCAAACCTCGAGTCTGAAGCCAAAAGTCTACAGTTTCCAAAACGAATCATTTGTTGCAACTGCCACTCAGTTTGGATACCCAAGGAAAAAGGGTCTGTATCAGAGATTCCTTCAAAGAAAAACACATGACTTTGATGACTTTCAACCCACATGCTGATGCTGACATCATCATCCTCATTGAGCTCATATGTTGAACGTCGGATACTCCTCTCAAGTCTTCGAACATATCTATGAGTTAACAAATC
>NW_010946053.1:0-251 GCF_000633955.1 Camelina sativa
ACCATTGTCACAGCACACTGGCTGCTCATCACATCCCAGAGTCCATCACATCCCATTATAAGAAACTCATCCTCCTCAGTCAGCACAATCTCCTCCAGCTCAGGCTCACAGCTAAGAGGACATAGTGAACCTTTAGCTCCCTTAATGTGCCAATCTCCTAAAGCTCGAGCCACAGAGAGCTGCCCGTTAAGATAACCATCATAGATAACACCACCAAGCTTCTCAATACGTAGCCGCTCAGAAGTACAGTT
>NW_010946054.1:0-251 GCF_000633955.1 Camelina sativa
CAATGACTTCAGGTCTCTTTCCGCTGTACTTCCTCACAATCTTCCTCAACACTTCGGAGACCGTTCTTTCCATGTGAGACAAGGGACAATTCACAGGACAACTTGACAGAGCAGCATGAGCAGCTTTGTGAAGTGCATCTAAAAGTCTTCCTTTGTCAAGCCACATGCACCGCGTTGTGATTCTTATTTTTCCTTTCAAGGTGTTTTCTGAGACTCCCGGACGCATGATTTCCATGCTGGATTATAGAAAA
>NW_010946055.1:0-251 GCF_000633955.1 Camelina sativa
AAGGACCAACTGGAAGGTGCAACATTGTACGAGACGACACTTCGACGATCACTTGTGGTGACAACAAACGACAGACTTTGACCATTGAGGTAAGAGTTGCTTTGCCAATTTTGTCCCCAGTTTCTTGACATTAATTGCCATCTTGTCCTCGACCCTTTCATCGAGACCGAGTGTACGTCCCCGGCTCCACCCACGTTTGTGACCAGCACCAAGTTAAAGTATGAATGGCCGTTGATCGCGAACCTTATCCC
>NW_010946056.1:0-251 GCF_000633955.1 Camelina sativa
GGTTCTTTATCCGTGTAAAGCTTTCTGCATCACCTAACTTTCCCAATAAAATAATCTTTGAATTTTGTGAAAAAACAGGTTAATATTATAATATGTTAAATTGAAGTGTGTTTTTGTTCATTTGGATCCCCATGGAACAAAAATATGTTACACATCTCAATGATTTACGACCATGCAATAAATTTATCCAAAATATGTCTAAATTATACATTTGCTCTGCAATATAGCTTTCTCTCTTTTCTACGACATTC
>NW_010946057.1:0-251 GCF_000633955.1 Camelina sativa
ACTCATGACAACGACACTGTAAGTTGATTTCACTAAGCAAACTTATAGAAACGAAACGGGAGAAATGTAACTGTCTCTTTGATAAATAGATTCGAGGTTGGTGGGACACTCTGGACAAAGAAGGGAAGTCTAAGGTCATTTCACTAGTCTCATACCATAAAAACGTGGTTTTTGTTTCAGTTTTTGATTGCATGATATTCACAATGGCGATGTCCTCGGTATTGCAGGCAATGAAATACCTGTCGATAGCT
>NW_010946058.1:0-251 GCF_000633955.1 Camelina sativa
CATATTACAATTAGCATTAGAGGAAGATAATTAAGAATTGGTTTAACAAACAGTCGAATGATTGCACCTTACAGATCCAGGATCCGACCAATGTCCCAGAAGTCTTGAAGAGCTTGGTTGGAAAGACCTTTCAGTTTCTAGCAAGTGTCGAAATTGGCAACCTCAATGGTGGCAATGATACTTATAAAGTATCATATGTGGAAGTTGGCAGCGAGACTTACCACGTTGACAATATAGAGGATTCAGAGCAA
>NW_010946059.1:0-251 GCF_000633955.1 Camelina sativa
ATGGTGACCGTTAACGAGCTTTTTATAATGAAAAATCTATGCTTTTGATTTATTTAATATTGTTTGTTAATTGCAGAATAACGTGTTCCAACATTCAACGAGAGAAGAAATTAAGGGAGAAGAAACTGTTGAAAGGTGGAAACTTTTACAAGTTTTTCAAAAAAGGAAGAGTGATGCATGTTAGAAAGGGATCGGATTCTGATTCCACTCTGTGTTTCTTTCTTCTTCATTGTTTTATTTTTTTTTTGGAT
>NW_010946060.1:0-251 GCF_000633955.1 Camelina sativa
AATATAAAAGCAAATCCGACAATCTCTAAGTTTACAGGATCCTATGTCCGGTACGGTTTTACATAACCGGTAACAAAGATTCATGAAGATTTCTTGGACGGTAACTGAGAAATCTCGACGAGTATCCGGTTCAAAGACTGAGGACGAGAGAAGAAAGGTGCATGATCAGAGCCTTTGAGGTGAAAAACTTGTTCAGGAGGGTTCGATTTGATCATTGCTTCTTGGAGAGAAACCGGTACAGCGTAATCATC
>NW_010946061.1:0-251 GCF_000633955.1 Camelina sativa
TACAAATCTAATAGGTTAGAGAACAAAAATTGTTGACTACTGAAATCGAAGCAAGTCTAATAAACTTCTATCAGGCTTGATATATGTCCTATTCAGACGAACATTGACATCACAAACCATAATATTACCTCCATTTTATTAGCTGGGAATATATTCAACCTACGAATTCTCTGGGGATATCTTGTCAATGCATCATGCTTTTGCTTGCCACTGTATGCTCTCGAATGATCAGAAGGTGGACTCGGCTGTTC
>NW_010946062.1:0-251 GCF_000633955.1 Camelina sativa
GCAAAGGATTCTCCAGCCATGCACATTACAGACCTGACTGTGGCCTCAGCCAAGAAGGCTAAAGATTTCCTGCCATCCCTGCACAGAAGCAGGAGAATATCTGCAGTTGTGGAATATGTCCTGAGTGGACATCGGTTCAAGCTATACATCCCAAAGGAAACGTGCAGTATTGCCTTTGCATTCTCTGGTGTCAGATGTCCTGGGCGTGGCGAACCTTATTCAGAAGAAGCTATTGCTTTAATGAGACGTAA
>NW_010946063.1:0-251 GCF_000633955.1 Camelina sativa
GCAGGTCCACTATTCAACACGGTAATTGGACTAGGCGTGCCACTAGTTATTTCCTCATTGGGCGAATACCCTGGGGTCTACATCATTCCTAGTGACAATTCGTTGCTTGAGACACTAGGATTCTTAATGGTAGGCTTGCTTTGGGCACTTGTGATAATGCCAAAGAAGAAGATGAGACTTGATAAGCTTGTCGGTGGCGGCCTACTTGCAATTTACCTCTGTTTCTTGTCCTTGAGATTGGCTAGGGTTTT
>NW_010946064.1:0-251 GCF_000633955.1 Camelina sativa
TTTTGGTTGGGAAAAAGATTTGAGAAACACAAAACCAAACAATGTCATTTCTCTTTAGGGTGTATCTCTAAATCTAACCACACAGACAAAATGCGGAAACTATACCATGTACCATACTACCATCATCTTTATTTTGAGACATTTTCAATTATTTAAGGCAAGAAAAAAAAGCATCAAGGGCAAATAAATATTACAGTGCCAAAGAAGATGGGCTAACGAGCTGGCATAAAGATAATTTAATTGAAAATGAT
>NW_010946065.1:0-251 GCF_000633955.1 Camelina sativa
ACAACAAGGTTCACCCTAGGAGTGAACCCAAGTATTCAGTTCTTGGGTTCAACCCCTTTGTTCACTTCTCTTTAATTAAACCAATGAGAATGTAACATGTCATAATACAATTAAAAACTTTTTTATTCATTTTTTATAAAATAAGAAAACAAAATCTGTATATATTATTATAAAATTAATAATTTAAATCTTTTTTTTATAAACTCAAACCGGTATATAATTTCATTCTAATTATAAAATCTAAACCTTAA
>NW_010946066.1:0-251 GCF_000633955.1 Camelina sativa
AAGACATATCTGGTCAGGAAACTTTGTATGCGATCATGCTGAGTTTCTGAGAGGTACTCCAAAATTGTAGGCCATGAAGTGGAGAGCCTTGCCTTGAAGACATCTCTCGCTATTGACGTCCAGATTTCTGCAGAGCATAGGGACAAACAAAAAACAAGTGATCACGAGTCTCTACAGGGCAGCAGCAGAACACACATGTCACCGTTGGTCCAAGCAAGCATGCGGTCTCCAGTAGTAAGACGATTTTGAAC
>NW_010946067.1:0-251 GCF_000633955.1 Camelina sativa
TAGCCCTTTCTTGCGCGACTGCAAAAGCTCTTGCAGGCGTGTTTTCGGGTCTTTTCCCAAGCTTTCAATGGGCGTTTCAGCCAGCACAGGTCTGAGCAATCTGAACACACAATCGCGTGCTTTTTCAAAGCCTGCGTCCAACAGCACGGCCCCGATCAGTGCTTCCACCGCGTCGGCCACAATGCTGTCCTTGATTCGACTTGCGCTTTTCAGCTCGCCGGTGCCCAAAATCAACACTGAGTCCAGGTTGA
>NW_010946068.1:0-251 GCF_000633955.1 Camelina sativa
AACTTGCTCAAGGCCTGACAAATCCAAGATTTCCTTTGGTATGTCTGTTAAACTTAAAGGCTTTCTTGATTCTTGTAGGTGGAACAAAAAAAAACTTGAAATTGTTTTCATTATGTTGCTGCTATAGTAAAGTATAAGGAGATTAGTTTGGAAATAGACCGCAATCTGTTCTCATACTTATTAATCTTTGTTGAATTTTAGGCTGGTAGCCCTCTGAATATTGGCACACTGGAAAGTGCTTTGCGGTGTTT
>NW_010946069.1:0-251 GCF_000633955.1 Camelina sativa
AAGGCAATGTCAAGCAAGAACCAAGTAGAAGTACATCCGAGAAGGGGAAGACCATGGCGGCTAAGGAATTCCTTGGAGAACAAGCCATAGTTAAGTCTTGGGTCTTTAACGACATCCTCTGCCCTCTCTTCCATCTCAAGCTCCACTTGTAAAACCTTGGACATGTCTTGTGTGGCCTGTTTGATGTTCTTGGCAACCAAGGCGGTATACCGAGCAGTTTCAGGCATCTTCATACGCCAGTAGAAGGTCAA
>NW_010946070.1:0-251 GCF_000633955.1 Camelina sativa
TTCTTCACACTCAGACGGTATTTCTCCATTTCATTGTCGTTCACATTGGCTCCATAGATGTCATAGCCCAGAGCTTGATCCCCCGGTTTCAGAATGTGTCCTAGATGAGTTTGGACGTAAAACATCTTACCAATGTCTGATTCACGGGCTATTTGGACATAGGATAGAGCGTACTTTTGCCCGCCAACAGTCGCCTCTCCAACAGGCGATTCAACATCAAACACAAAGTACTTCACAAGCTGTCTGCTGGT
>NW_010946071.1:0-251 GCF_000633955.1 Camelina sativa
AGGATCGACGATGATCGACCAAAGGCGAAAGAAGACTTCTCACCATCAAAAATCATATATTTTAAAGGAAGTGAGATGGATGATTATTTTAATCAAGAGAAGTAAGTGGAGTTAGTGGGAGTAATATTTTAATCATGGAAGTTTAGTGGAGAATTAGTGGAGGATTAAAGAATTCCAAAGACTTAAGTGGAATTCAAGGTGTTTAATCAAGGAGCTTCCAAGTGTTGAAGTCCCTCTAATAGGGAGAGTGC
>NW_010946072.1:0-251 GCF_000633955.1 Camelina sativa
CTGGCAGGATGGATAAGGACAATACTTCTGGTCAATGTTGATAGGAGTTCCAACATCAATCATCTGTAAATTCTCATAAACTAAATTGGAAACTGCAATCGTGGAAGCCGAAGATTCCCATGTCTTGATCCGAATACCATTAGACGTACCATTAAATATTGTATCCCTAACCGTTAAGCCATTGACGTTCTTCTCATTTTCATATTTTCCCAAACTTCCAACACTTATCCCATGTCCTGGACCGCATGTGA
>NW_010946073.1:0-251 GCF_000633955.1 Camelina sativa
AACAAACATAACCATTTCTCATACATAAAATTACAAAATTAACAATAATAAAATTACAGAATATGTGTTTTTTTCAAGCCATCATACTTAACATACGATTTTATTGAATAGTGTTTTATCCAAAATTGTTTTTAATAATCATATAAATTATATTTTATTCTAAAATCCTATTATATAAAGTTGAGTTTTGAAAGTTAGTTGTTGACAGGATTTTGACACGTGTCAAGTTATTAATCTGAGATTTTGACATG
>NW_010946074.1:0-251 GCF_000633955.1 Camelina sativa
TGTGAGAATGCACATGTGATAATGGGGGTATATGTACCTAGGAACGGCTTTGTTTTTGACAAAAAATAAAAAGAAAAGAATAAACACTTTTTCTACAATAGGAATGAGAGCCGAGGAAAATAAAAGCATTGAAATATGAATAAAGATACAAAGGGTCCTTAGCCTTATTAAAAATCATGGTTTATAATAAATACACATTCGTACACGAATATAAATTTTCCTTTGGGAATTCTAATTATTTGACTAAACTT
>NW_010946075.1:0-251 GCF_000633955.1 Camelina sativa
ATTATGGATCATCATCTCTCTTATGCAAGGTAGACACTTACTTTGAGTGTTCAAAGTTTCGAATACATGTTAATAGAGTTGATGTTTTGGTTCGCTTATGTAATTTGTGTCTTGCGTAGGTTGCTCCGTACCAAAAAAAAAGATGAGTCGCTTTCTAAAGATCCTGCTTGCAAGATTCTGCGTCGGGAGCTTACTAAAATTGTTGTGGATGGTGTTGTGTCTAAGCTTTGACATAACCAGTCCTTTTTTTT
>NW_010946076.1:0-251 GCF_000633955.1 Camelina sativa
ACCCTAGGTCGTTTTCCCCCTTTTACAACTCGATTTTAGGGATTTCCAAAACCAGCCACGCAAACCGGACAATTAAAATCGAACCGACCAAACCGGCTACAACTAGTGTCAATCGACACCTCCTATGGTGTCGATCAACACCCTCACCAAAATCTCAATAAAAGGTTTGCGGGTGTTACAATTCTCTCCCACCAATCTAGATTTGTCCTCGAATCTCGAACAACCATTAGCCAAGGACTCCCGTGCAACCG
>NW_010946077.1:0-251 GCF_000633955.1 Camelina sativa
TGTTGGATTAAGCTTGAAGTAGCTTGAAGATCAAGAAAAGTATATTTAGGAGAAAAGCTAAATATACATATTTGTGTTCTAGGAGTTATCTAATAAGTTAAGTTTCCTATTTAGATTAGGAAATATGTGTTATGAGTTTTATATATAAAGGGGATGCAGGGTGTTGCAGAACCTAAGAGATTTGAGAGAGAAAGCTTTAGTTTTTGAGTTATTTTTCTAAAGCAATAAAAAGAGAGTTATTCTTATTCTTG
>NW_010946078.1:0-251 GCF_000633955.1 Camelina sativa
ACGATCGGTGACTACTACTACGGTCAAGGACATCCGATGAAACCTCACCGGATCCGTATGGCTCATAGCCTAATCATCCACTATCACCTCCACCGTCGCTTAGAAATCAGCCGTCCTAACCTCGCCGACGCCTCCGATATCGGCCGCTTTCATTCTCCCGATTACGTTGATTTCCTCGCTTCCGTTTCGCCGGAATCTATGGGCGATCCTTCCTCTGCACGAAACCTAAGGCGATTCAATGTCGGCGAGGA
>NW_010946079.1:0-251 GCF_000633955.1 Camelina sativa
AAAATCGATTAATGTTCATCAGTGTAAGGTTGATTTCAAATACAACAAACGACACTCAAAATTCACTCAAACAAATCCTATATCGATTAATCAAAATCTTTTACTGACAGATGATCTGAAACCCTATAACATGATACTAAATCGAAACCTAATTTAGAGATTTCAAGACCCTAAATCGAAGAAACATCAATGAAACAATAAAGAACAGAGGACACGACGGGACTACCTTGTCTATATCGCCGGAGATGAGA
>NW_010946080.1:0-251 GCF_000633955.1 Camelina sativa
ACCTGCTCCAACCGTAAACTTTCCGGCGACAGCGTCGAGCGTATTTACGGGCTTGGTCCGGTTTGCAAGTACTTGACCAAGAACGAGGATGGTGTCTCGATCGCTGCTCTTTGTCTCATGAACCAAGACAAAGTTCTCATGGAAAGCTGGTAAGGCTTTTTTTCGATATCTTTCCTCAAAATTATCATGATAGTTCTTATTTTTCAATAGATCTTATGGTAAATCAAGTTAGAAATTGAGTTCATAAGCTA
>NW_010946081.1:0-251 GCF_000633955.1 Camelina sativa
CAAAATTACCTCTAGGAAAAATGTGAGATGTGAGAGTTGCACATTGCTGGGGAACAAAATGGATATCTATCTATGTAGATGAAGAAGAAAAGAAGAAAAAAAAACTAGCGACATTATTTCTTCCTCTAGATCCCCAATAAGTTTCTAGATATAACATGATTAAGCCGTTAGTTTTAAGATGGCAAACCCGAAGGAAGACGAATAGAATCACCTTGTCCAACACAGTAGGATCAGTGGCACTGGCAAGCTCA
>NW_010946082.1:0-251 GCF_000633955.1 Camelina sativa
CACATTTGAGGATTATGAGTTCTCTTTTATAAAATCTTCACGCTCAAGGGAAAATGCCTTTTTCACATGATTTTCGTCTAGTATTTTTGGAATATGCAAGTTGTGAGACTTTTTTATATACATTTTTTTTTCTCACTATACTACTTAGGCAACTTAGCAATAGGAAATAGAAGAGTCACGAAAAGTTAACATAGCAGAATTGTCTTTTCCAAACCGAAAGGTAATTCAAAGTCCCTTTCACTAAGATCAAC
>NW_010946083.1:0-251 GCF_000633955.1 Camelina sativa
TGACCAAGTTGTTATTTTCCCACCTTTTTCAAAGAAACCAGAAATAGAAGTTCGAACTTACCATAGAGAAAGTAAAAAAGAAGTTTGACAAAAATTTTGTCCAAAAATAAAATAAAAAACAAAGAAGTTTGACAAAAAAAAAAAAAAAGAAAAGAAAGAAGGAGAAAGTAAAAATAATAGCTTCAACGACCGACTTGTAGTTGGTAAAACAAAAGACAGGTGATGTTTCTTTGCAAATAAATATAGTTGGT
>NW_010946084.1:0-251 GCF_000633955.1 Camelina sativa
ATCGTGGAAGAGCCGAAACGGCGGGAGAAGAAACACGAGGCGGCGGAGCTTCCTCGCGTCGAGCTAACGGCGATTGACTTGCAATGGATGCACGTGTTAAGCGAAGGCTGGGCAAGTCCACTCGGAGGTTTCATGAGAGAATCCGAGTTCCTCCAAACTCTTCATTTCAACTCGCTCCGTCTTGACGACGGATCCGTTGTTAACATGTCTGTTCCTATTGTTCTCGCTATCGACGATGAGCAAAAGGCTCT
>NW_010946085.1:0-251 GCF_000633955.1 Camelina sativa
CATGCAAATATTCACCATTCTTCTTTTCCAGCGCCTACAGTACAAAAGATTCAATCAGCAAATGTACTTTCAAACAACTACTTGTATATATTTTACATACTTCTCAAATGACCACTTAAAACACTTTTCATCATTACTAGAAAACTAACTACTCTCACCTTCTTTGCTTCGTTAGCATAAGCAAAGTCAACAAAGCCATAACCTACATGCTTACCCTCGTGGTTTACAATAAGTCGAACACGAACAACTTC
>NW_010946086.1:0-251 GCF_000633955.1 Camelina sativa
TTCAACAAACGCATAGGTACCTTATACTCTGACAATGGCGGTGAGTTCGTTGCTCTACGATCATTCCTATCCAGCTCCGGGATCTCGCATCTCACCTCACCTCCACACACTCCCGAACACAATGGGATCTCCGAGAGAAAGCATCGTCACATCGTCGAAACCGGGTTATCGCTTCTCACTCATGCCGGTATGCCACACAAATATTGGACCTACGCCTTTGCTACGGCTGTTTACCTCATAAACCGCCTTCC
>NW_010946087.1:0-251 GCF_000633955.1 Camelina sativa
AACTGCTCAAGCCATCTTCCTTGATGATGACTATGAGGACTACCTCATTGGGGACAATGATGATCAAGATGGGGAGGAGGTGGAACACCCAATTCGAAATGAGGCCAAGTACTACATATCCGAGTATGAACCCGAGTCTTCACCTGAAGAGACTGATCGAGTTGATGATCGAGCACTGGTTCGAGAATCGGAAACCGAAGAACGACCCGAAGTGGAACCCGATGACCTACACGATGGTGTTGATCGGATGA
>NW_010946088.1:0-251 GCF_000633955.1 Camelina sativa
AATGCCAAAACAAGTTGTGAAAGTTATTGTTACTAAGATAAAAAAAAATGAGGAAAACAGGGGCATACTGAATTTAATGGGATTCGGCTAATGATGCTTCCTAAGGCACTTCTCATAAACACACAAAACTACAGAGCAAACATTAAGGCTAAACGGAACAATCAATACCTAAAACTCCAAAGACTCGCCAATCTGGAATCGAATGAGTTTGCTAATCTACCTAATTGAACAAGAACTTTTTTTTTTTTTTT
>NW_010946089.1:0-251 GCF_000633955.1 Camelina sativa
TATCTCTTTGGTTTCTATACAAAGACCAACCTAAATGAGAAGAATAAACCCTAAATTCTCTTTCACTGTGTTATGTCAAAGTAACAATGCTTCTGTTCTGCTTGGATATTACAAGCCACCATAGATATCGCTGTTGTTGAAGAAGCCATCTTCTGAGAAATCACGAGGTAGTTCTGGAACCGATATATCTTCCGGCAAATGAAAGTTGTTGTTTGATGCTGCTTTGAAACTGTTGTTGCGGCTTGGTACTT
>NW_010946090.1:0-251 GCF_000633955.1 Camelina sativa
CAACTCCAGTCACCTGCATCCCAATTGAGAATACAATAATCAATAGTGAGAAAAATAGTAATGAGGAAAATAGTAATAGTAATTACAGAGAAATACCGGGTCCCCGTCAATCGAAAGGCCAGTTATGTATAAAACATCTTCGAGACTAAAGTCAACAAAAAATGACTTACTATCCCGAAGGAAAATACACTCTCCTTTCTATCCTAGAAGTATGCCAAGGCAGTGAGGAGTGACAAATTTAGGGTGAAAGA
>NW_010946091.1:0-251 GCF_000633955.1 Camelina sativa
TTATTTGTAGTAGTAGTAGTACTTAAAATTAAATTATTGTGTTGCTTTTAAGGCGTTCTGTTAATGACGATTCTCGCATACTAATTTAAAGTCAATACCGTACGTACGTTATGTACTTAACTAAGATATCTACAACTTGCCGGGCTATATAGATTATATGCAGTTTGAAGACCCGTTGGTCTCGGGGTTTAATGAGTAATTAAGCTTACTTGATTAAGCAAGAGAAGGGGATCAGGGGACAAGTAATCCGC
>NW_010946092.1:0-251 GCF_000633955.1 Camelina sativa
TGGGTATGTCTTATTCATATATCAGATCACTGCAAGCTTTCAAAAAACGCTAAACTTTGTACCGAAAAATTTCTCTGTTAAAAGGGGGAGCAATGATTACGTTTGATGGATTAAAAGTTATAATTGAATAACGGCCACTCCTTTAGAACTTATCCAATAGTAGATATTACAAAGCTTATATAGTAGTAGCAAGACAGTAACAGATAACAAACCTCAGGGAATAAGTATCCAGCTTGAAGTTTGGACATGTT
>NW_010946093.1:0-251 GCF_000633955.1 Camelina sativa
ATAAGTAAACCGCAACAACCCAAACCAAACTAGAAACGCAACTCGTCGCCGCCGCATCCACCGCGTCCAGACGTTGACGATCCCGTACAGCTAATACCGCCAACCAAAGCCGCAGCCGCAGCCGCAGCAGCCGCATTGTTCCGTTCCAAATGGCAAAGCTGACGCAGCTTAGTGGGGACATACCAAATAGAGAGGCGAGGGTGCGCGTTAAAGACGGCGTCTATATCCCAGCCATGACGACAAGCGATGTT
>NW_010946094.1:0-251 GCF_000633955.1 Camelina sativa
CAAGAACAACACAGTATAGGAGATGTTTGCTCCTTGAGAATGCTCACTATATTACCTTTAGACAGTGACCATACATGAACCGTCCCATCCGCAGATCCCGCGGCCACATAATCATCATCTGGACTTATACATGATCGGCTCCAATTCGATGCCAATCTGTTCCCTGATGCTCTCAGTGTCCCACATATTTCTAAAGTCCGGGTATCGAATACATTATGCACGTTGTCTCTCCCGCTCGTCAAGATCCTATT
>NW_010946095.1:0-251 GCF_000633955.1 Camelina sativa
TAGTTAAACTACTAATTTATAGTATAATTTATTCTGAAGCATAATATGCTTGTCTGATGTTTGATGAACTCTCATGCTTTGTAACACATTTGATTTCTCTTCGGAGACTAAGAGTGTAATAGGAGCATCCGTCGACAAAAGGATTACCCTAAGATGAAAACCAAAAAAAAATCTTGTAGTGGAAGTAGTATTGCTAAACTGATGTTGTCAGCCGATGTTAGTGATAATCGGAACGATGGAAGATCCATTAT
>NW_010946096.1:0-251 GCF_000633955.1 Camelina sativa
TTACGTCTCATTAAAGCAATAGCTTCTTCTGAATAAGGTTCGCCACGACCAGGACATCTGACACCAGAGAATGCAAAGGCGATACTGCACGTCTCCTTTGGGATGTATAGCTTGAACCGATGTCCACTCAGGACATACTCCACAACTGCAGATATTCTCCTGCTTCTGTGCAGGGATGGCAGGAAATCTTTAGCCTTCTTGGCCGAGGCCACAGTCAGGTCTGTAATGTGCATGGCTGGAGAATCCTTTGC
>NW_010946097.1:0-251 GCF_000633955.1 Camelina sativa
CAGGTATGGAAAGTCTCACACCTTCTACTAACAGGCTTATGACACGTGGTCCACTTACATGCCTTCAGGTCTGTCAACGCATAACCCGGCCGTCATCTCACGTGTCAAACCCATGCTCCATAACTCCATAGAACATGGCCATGGACTTTAATACTTTATGCTTAATTGCTTTACACTCTTTTGGTCTGATCATTCCTCAGTTTGTATTCATTGTATGGTATCAATATATATGTAAATACAATTTATAAGGC
>NW_010946098.1:0-251 GCF_000633955.1 Camelina sativa
TATATGTTCTGTGTTTTGGCTTAGGCTGGTTTTGCTGGGGATGATGCACCTAGGGCTGTGTTTCCAAGTATTGTGGGTCGTCCTCGCCACACTGGAGTGATGGTTGGAATGGGACAGAAGGATGCATATGTTGGCGACGAAGCTCAATCCAAGCGTGGTATTCTAACCCTCAAATACCCAATTGAGCATGGTATTGTCAACAATTGGGATGACATGGAAAAAATCTGGCATCATACTTTCTACAATGAGCT
>NW_010946099.1:0-251 GCF_000633955.1 Camelina sativa
TTACCGGTTCTGACCTTCATGTTGTACTTAAGAGTCTGACCATGCACAACAGGGCGGAGAGGTCCAGATGTTGGACGAGGGAAGATCTTCACAGCCTTCTTTTGCCTCGCTGAGTAGACATGACACAAACACACACAATTAGATTCTGGAAAACCATAGGAGTAAGCTTAAACAGAAACATGACACAAGCAATGCGGGAGAGATAACTAACCAACTCTTCTTCTGGTCTTCCTGGCAGGCTGGTTGAACCA
>NW_010946100.1:0-251 GCF_000633955.1 Camelina sativa
TGTTCTTTTTACCTTTTTTTTCTTCTTCTACCTCATTTCCTTCTGATGTATCCTCTTGTTTCTTCTCTTTGTCCTTCTTTTTCTTCTTCTTTTCCTCCTCTTGCTCTTTCACTTTTACATCACTGTCTTTAAGCTTCATGTCACCATGGTCTTTTTCATCTTTCTTGGAAACAATTTTTTCGTCTTTCTTCTCTTCATGTTTGTCATCTTTATCTTCTTCTTCTACCTTTGTGTCATCCTTCTTGCCCTTA
>NW_010946101.1:0-251 GCF_000633955.1 Camelina sativa
ACTCTCTACGATGTCAACACATCCCTCGTCTTCGAGATCATTCTGAGACAAGTTCAACTTTTTCAGATGTCGCTTTGCTGCCAAACAAGCGGCGATAGCTGGAGCCGCCTCATCAGTTATGTTATTACCGGCCAGTTCTATAACTTCAAGAGATGGAGCAGAACTCTTGAGAGCGTTTACAAAAGCTATAGCACCTTCATTCTCTAGTTTGGTATAACTTAGGTTAATAACAGTCAAGAAATTAAAGCTCG
>NW_010946102.1:0-251 GCF_000633955.1 Camelina sativa
CTGTCTGTCTTGCTCCTTCGCGCACAGCTCGGTTTTAGTCATTCCTTCGCGCAAGGTCCGGTCTGTCTTGCCCTTGAATTGCCCATACAACTTGTGTTTGCCTCTGGCCTTGGAAGCCCGAGCGACAACTCGCCCCGAAAAGGTCGGGGCTCAGACAAGTCGCACGTCGGGCATGTTCCAAGGCTGCGAGTCAACACAAGTGGGCAATTCTTGAATCGGGCTTCAACAGACCAGACCACGCGCTTGGGGCA
>NW_010946103.1:0-251 GCF_000633955.1 Camelina sativa
ATCGTTGGTCACAACCTCATCCTAGCTCACGGAGAAGCAGTCAAAGTATACAGAAAAAAATACAAGACATCTCAAAAAGGTCAAGTCGGTATCGCCTTAAACGCGGGTTGGAACTTACCTTATAATACAGAGTCAGCCGAGGACAGGTTAGCCGCGGCACGAGCCATGGCATTCACATTCGACTATTTCATGGAGCCACTTGTGACCGGTAAATACCCGGTTGATATGATCAACAACGTAAAACACGGTCG
>NW_010946104.1:0-251 GCF_000633955.1 Camelina sativa
AACTCTCGACAGTTCTTTCTTTGCTGTTACGTGGGAGGTTTAACGTATGGTTTAGTTCCCTCCACCACCTACGAAAATATACAAAATATTATATATACAACGTATGGTTTAGTTCCCTAGCTAGCTCTTTTAGAAGAAAACTAGATAATTAATCCACATACATGGTGATAGTTTTTAATTCTTGGAAATAATGAAGCTGGAAGAACTTGAAATTGAGCTTGGCTAGCTTGAGCAGTGTTTCATCACGGTCC
>NW_010946105.1:0-251 GCF_000633955.1 Camelina sativa
TCTTATCTGTTTACGCAGTATAATTCTTTTGATTATTGAACCATTGTAGCTGTTCAAGATTATCGACGGTGTCAAGTGGAATCCGGTTTTGATGCGTCATCTCAAAGAGTGCCGTTATTTACACTTCCTCACCAAGAAGTTGGCGGTGAGATCGTAAACTATCCTCTTTCATCCCCTAGTTCAAGTAAGTCACCATCAGGTCGGCAGCAATCTAAGAAGACGTTAGCTGCTACACTTGTTGAGTCAGCCCA
>NW_010946106.1:0-251 GCF_000633955.1 Camelina sativa
GCTTCATCTTTATCCAAACAAGCTCTGTCGTAGTTTGAGTAGAAAGGGGTAAAATCATAACTTGGTGAGTAGCCGAACCGGGAAAAAACTCTCTTCATCTCTCACTTCTTTTTTATATTTTCTTTCAACTTCATCTCTTTATCCAAACAAACTTTGTCGTAGTTTGAGTAGAAAGGTATAAGATGATAACTTGGTGAGTGGCCAGACGGGAACAAAACTTTATAATTCTTATGAAAATATCGACAGTTGTT
>NW_010946107.1:0-251 GCF_000633955.1 Camelina sativa
TCTTCCTTTGCAGGCTCGATTTCGTCCCTATTTGGTATAGACAAGGCTCCACTACTGGCTTTCTTCAACTTGGCAACAAGTACCCACATGTTGGCTAAATCGTTTTCGAGGGCCTCTTCTCTTCTCTTTGCCTCTTCCGCTTTTTTCTTATACTCTTCTTCTATGTATTGTTTCTCAGCTAACGTAGCCTCTAGTACTGCTTCTCGCTCTTTCCTTGCGTGCAATTCCATTGTGAGATTTTCTTGGTTGAG
>NW_010946108.1:0-251 GCF_000633955.1 Camelina sativa
TTATTAGAATAACAAAGATACGTACAGTACAGGTTGGTAAACAAAACATTATTGTGCTAATAATGCGTTGTTAATTCTAGTCTATGTCGAATAGTATCTGTTCGATCTTTTACTTTGTCTTGGTCAACTAAGATTTTGATGTAGCTAGCTCAGGCCTCAGAGTATTTAATACGCAGATATCAATCAAAGAGATAAGGATATAGTTGGGACGTGAGGTCGTCGTGATATGAATGCGGTATCATCACTCCCTC
>NW_010946109.1:0-251 GCF_000633955.1 Camelina sativa
AAAATGATATATTCTTCTCATATTTGATTGTTGTTTTTAATGATAGGTTCTGGAAGTTCTGGTTGGCAAGCACCTGAACAACTCCGCAATGAACGACAAACAAGAGCCGTTGATCTCTTCAGTTTAGGGTGTGTTCTGTTTTTCTGTATGACTGGAGGTAAACATCCTTATGGAGACAACTATGAGAGGGACATAAACGTTGTAAATGATCGGAAAGATCTTTTCTTGATCGAGAGTCTTCCAGAAGCTGT
>NW_010946110.1:0-251 GCF_000633955.1 Camelina sativa
ATCAAGTCACTTGAGCGTATATTTGAGTCTGAGACGAGGCTCGAACCGAGGAAGAAGGTGCAGGTAGCTAGAGAGCTAGGGCTGCAACCAAGACAAGTGGCTATATGGTTTCAGAACAAGAGGGCTCGTTGGAAAACAAAGCAACTTGAGAAAGAGTATAACATTCTCAGAGCCAATTACAACAATTTGGCTTCACAATTTGATATCATGAAGAAAGAAAAGCAAGCTTTGGTCTCTGAGGTACATAATGA
>NW_010946111.1:0-251 GCF_000633955.1 Camelina sativa
CGCAAAGCTTGATATCCTGATTTAACAGTATAAACACCGGTTTTAGTCAAATGCCACCCCAAACTATCCGGTGTGGAAAGATTGCCAAGGGGTAATGCAGAAATAAGGGCTACATCCTCCGCCTCGAAAGAAGCCGAAAGCAATGCCAAATCCCAGGAACGTGAAGTCCTGTCAATGAAATTTTCAACTCGGAGTGTTGGATCAACTGGCGATCCTGAACACAATGCTGGTCTCGGGGATTGAGCAGGTAT
>NW_010946112.1:0-251 GCF_000633955.1 Camelina sativa
GCTGGCTCTTGTAAGCCGACTCCGCCTTGAACAGATGACATATGAGCTTGAACGTTTGGCTTTGGTGGGATAGATTGATGAGATTGTTGAGGCTGTTGTTGCCCGGCTTGTGGTTCAACTTTAGGAACCTAGATAAACAGAGTTGTAAATTTAAAGATGCATGACACACCCCACAAATAAAATGATTTATAAAGACTGTTTCTCAAAGATACAACTACATACCACTTGAGCAGGCTGAACCATTCCAAGCA
>NW_010946113.1:0-251 GCF_000633955.1 Camelina sativa
GGGTTATATCTGTTACTAGTAACTTAGTTCCGGGTTTGATGAGGAAATTGATGTTTGAAGGTAGGAACTCGTCTTTGAACTCAAAGCTTTTACCTTTAATGGCTTGGCTATTCCATGAGCCAAACCCGATTGGAGTTAACACTGCTTTGGCTCAGCTTGGAGTGTCGAGGCCTGTTTTCAGGTTACCGTACGTCCCATTGCCTTTGTCGAAGAGGCTTGAGTTTGTGAAACTGGTGAAGGAGATTGGACGA
>NW_010946114.1:0-251 GCF_000633955.1 Camelina sativa
AAAATGCAGTGATCCTCAAAATCATGGATCATCAGCAAAACACATTATGCAGACTATTATAACATCTAACCATACACTGAAACTACAAAACCGAGTTAGTTTTTAAAAGCTGGGTAATGATTCTTGCGGAATGAGATAAAGCCCTGTATAGTTCTCGGAAACTAATCTGTTCTTAGTGCATTATGCATATGAAAAGGGATGAAGAAACAGAAGAGAAAGTAGTGCAAGAAGCTATTGATCATACATTGACA
>NW_010946115.1:0-251 GCF_000633955.1 Camelina sativa
TATAAGGTACCAAGTTTGGATGACAGAGTCCATATTTGGAAGTGAATTATACCCTCTCATCAATTTGTCCTCCTGATCTCTTCGACCTGAATTAAGCAAGCAACTGATTTTTTCAGAGAAAAGAAGAAAAATACCAAAAACTAAAAGTTGACAGAAATATAAGAATGATTGATACCGATGCCCAAGGAAATGTCATCACGCAAGCCAGATTCACGGAAATGGAGACCAATCAAGAGGCTATAGTCCATAAT
>NW_010946116.1:0-251 GCF_000633955.1 Camelina sativa
AATTCTCCTCCACGATCTGTTCTGAATGTCTTGATATGCTCCCTTGTTTCTTGCTCCACCAAAACCTTGAATCGTTTGAACTTGTTAAATGCCTCACTCTTTTCTTTCAGCAACGACGTCCACATATATCTTGAATAATCATCGATTAGCACAAAGATATACTTGTTCCCAGCCATTGTACTTGGAGTTATGGGACCACAAAGATCTCCGTGAATCAACTCTAAAGATTTAGTTGCTCGATAAGTAGTGGC
>NW_010946117.1:0-251 GCF_000633955.1 Camelina sativa
AAGGAGACACGTCCTCTGTTATAGAGCAAATCAAGGTCGCTCAAATGGAGCAGATACTGGACTGGAAATGGAGAGAATGGTCTTTCAAGAACAAGGCTAAACGATCCTGTTCTCTCTGCCAGCATCTTCCTGAATAAATAAAAAACTGGAAGAAATAAAAAAGAAAAATTCAAAAACAATAACACAATGGAGTCAGCATTCAACTCACAGCACTTCGCATTGATATATTAATATTGAAAAATCCAGCTACG
>NW_010946118.1:0-251 GCF_000633955.1 Camelina sativa
AAGGCTTTATGAGAAAGATTCCTATGGAAAGACAAAGTAATACCCAGAAGACCTGTAACGATATAAAGCCCAAAAGCAACGGAAACAGCTCTCCAATTGAACTGAAACGGAGCCAAGAGACTAAGCAAATGCATAGACAAAACAACAGCAACAGCTCCAAAGTCCATAGCTTTCCACTCTCTCTCCCACCAATGTACTTTCTCCTTCTTCTTCACCAACACATCTGATAGCATTATCCTCCTGTAATCTCC
>NW_010946119.1:0-251 GCF_000633955.1 Camelina sativa
ACCAAAATCGCACAGCACAGTAACCAAACAGGAAATATAGCAATGTGCTGCATACAATGAACATTTCCTACAATAACTATCCAACTACAACATGTAATCAATTATGCAATAACTGTTGTTTAGTTTTAGACTCAACCGATTAAATGAGTATTAATCATGACAGGATTCGAACAACATATTAACGGGTCAATAGATGACACAATAGAAGCTTCGGGGATAAGAGAATAGAAAAGGAAAATGAGAACTCAAAG
>NW_010946120.1:0-251 GCF_000633955.1 Camelina sativa
GACTTTCCTTATTAACTCGCCATCCAGTTAGGAAAGTCAATATATCCAGTATATTCGAATATATTCTGTAGATCCTTGAATACCTATAAATAGAGGGCAATCCTCTCATTGTAAGAGGATCCAATCATTAATTAAAAACCCTAAATTCCTCTTTGTTCTTGAGCAATACCAAACTTGTTCCTCAAGAGATCTCATTTCTTCTCTTCTTGCTTACTTTGATCTAAGTCCTTCAAGAGATTGTTATTGAATTT
>NW_010946121.1:0-251 GCF_000633955.1 Camelina sativa
TATGCCACAAAAAATTGTCATGTTGTGGATTTTGGGCTCTACTTTGACAGAGATTGAACATTTTTCTCATCATTTCTACATAATATTCTCATTGGATAAATTATTGGATGTAGCTTCCTATTTTCTAAACCTATTATGCAACTTTACCAACACCAACTATATACCGATATGCATTTTCTTTATTTTTATGTAATTCAACTATACTAAATTAATTTCACATCTTATTCTTCGAGGTTTCCTAAGCAATCAAT
>NW_010946122.1:0-251 GCF_000633955.1 Camelina sativa
TCAGAGATCATGTCACCAGCTTCAAGGCATTCATGGGACTGTCCAAATAGGTTTGAAAGTCCTTTTTCTCCTTCCTCTTTCAGCCGGGCTTCATTTTCTCCAGAGTCGTCTGTCTGCAGAGAGGCCAAAAAACGACTTTCTGAAAGATGGGCGTTGATGTCAGTAACTGGAAGAAACCAACCGCATAAACATGTTCCAAGATCCTCAAGCACCTTAGGGGAAATGCTTGCACTCTCAGAGACCAAAGTGAC
>NW_010946123.1:0-251 GCF_000633955.1 Camelina sativa
AATAGAATGGTCAACCTGTGTTGGTAACAAACTAACAACAAGTAACAGACGTTTTCTACTAAAATAAGAAACAGTAAAAGATTTTAAGATAATCTTAAAAAATGAGAAAATGTTGAAAGGAGAGAGAGAGAGAGCGCAAGTTAGGACCAAAAAGCAAAATCTAAGGAGTCCTGAAGTGTGAAATAATGAGATAACATGTCCTTAGCAGCAAAACATAAATTTGGGAGTCGAGAAGAACACAGCTGTTTTTG
>NW_010946124.1:0-251 GCF_000633955.1 Camelina sativa
GGTAACACTCCCTTCACATCCGTGTTGAAAGAAATCCTTTCAAGAAGGTTTTCTATCATAGAAACGAGCTTTGGATATCCCATTGTGAATATTTCTTTTACAAAGCTCGAAGCTGTGTATGCAGACTTCATTTGACTAGTAAACGCCTTCACAAGTGCATCCCAGACTCTGTCGGTTAACATAGAATCACCTTCCTGTGCATATAAACACTTCATGTCAGCAATAAAACAAGAAAATCAGGCAGGAATCTA
>NW_010946125.1:0-251 GCF_000633955.1 Camelina sativa
CTGGATTCATAGCATTGTGGAATTCTTCGAGCAGAGGGGTCTGCAACTTTTTCAAATCGTGAGCCTTGACACAACAGACAAAAAAAGAACAAGTGACGAATATTCAGATATCATCACAAAATCTCATTTCGTTAGCAGAGATGCATCTAAAAATTCCAGGTAGACTAAGCAAAGAAGAGCCAGAGTTGCAAAGAAGATGATTATGAGTATTAAAGAATTGAAAAGGGAAAGCATATACCACACCAAGCATG
>NW_010946126.1:0-251 GCF_000633955.1 Camelina sativa
ACGTCTCGGGCATCCTTCGTTTTCTGTGCTTTCCGATTTACCTATGTTTTCTAGTTCCAATAAATTGGCTGGCTCTAGTTCTTGTGACGTTTGTTTTAGAGCCAAGCAGACAAGAGAAGTTTTTAATGATAGTTTTAATAAAGCAGACGACTGTTTTTCTTTGATTCATTGCGATGTTTGGGGACCCTATCGGGTTCCGGCTTCTTGTGGAGGAGTTTATTTTTTAACTATTGTTGATGATTTTTCAAGAG
>NW_010946127.1:0-251 GCF_000633955.1 Camelina sativa
TATGCCGATGATATGGCAAAACGAGCATTGGGTAGGACTCGCCATAAGCCTATCAAATTGGTGCATTTTCATCCTTGATCCAAATGTGGAATTGTATGATATAAGAAAGGTGGAGAAGTTTGTAGCTCCTGTTGTAGAGATGCTACCTTTCATCATTAAGAAATTTTGCAAGCCACCAATGTCCGAAAATCATGGTGTTGAGAAGTTCAAATGGATAAGATATGAAGGCATTTATGTGAAAAAGCGTTGCG
>NW_010946128.1:0-251 GCF_000633955.1 Camelina sativa
TATTTTCTTCTCCTGTAAATCAAAAGAACGACACAGATTCAGACTTTACAAGTTGAGGTCAGAAATATCCAAAAAAAAAAAAAAAACAAATCAATCGCAACTTGCTCTGTTTTTTGTTTTTACACAGAGAGCATCCCAAAACAGAAACAAGAACCAATCTGTCACAGTCACACAGAGAGCATCCCAAAACAGAAACAAGAATCCAGCTTTTGGTAAATTAAAGAAAAAGACCAGATTCACACTTCAGTTAC
>NW_010946129.1:0-251 GCF_000633955.1 Camelina sativa
AAATTTGTCAACACAATGCGAGAACTGATGAGTTGACGCAGTCATCGAAAAGAAAATAATAAAAGGTTTGTGAAATTCCCAAACTTATACTGACGTTTGTGGTGTCTTTAACGGCGCTCTCATTCACGACTAAGAAAGATGCATCAGGTTGGGTGGCAAGAGATTTCTTGTCAATGACAGGTTCAACAGTGGGCCGTGGAGGAGGAAAAATTCTCATTCCCTCTCCCACAGCTTTCATCTTCTTTTTCTTC
>NW_010946130.1:0-251 GCF_000633955.1 Camelina sativa
TCTCTTTCTCGACGGAGAGACTGCAAAATCAAGAGATTACTCTAAAACATCGAGAGATTAAAGCACGACCGTACTCATCAACTGTTACATTATACAGATCACACCGACATTCTAAGCATCCTCTCTTGTCTTTCACACCTCTGGTGTCTATTGCGTGAACGTTAAGATGCCATTTGAATTCATAGCCGTCAGGTCTTTCCTCAAGATTGTCGATTTCAATAGCGTAAGGATCAGGAATATACGAGGAGGTA
>NW_010946131.1:0-251 GCF_000633955.1 Camelina sativa
ATTGGTTCTTTTAACGTACCCAGGATCTTTGCTGTACAAAACAGATGACTGATTTATCACTCCAAGACCAATACACCACAAACACGTCTCTCAGAGTCACAAGTAGTTACAGAATCATATGTCTACCTCCTCATTTCTTAATGAAGAAGTAATGCTATATCTCGCAACTCATTAAATAACTACACCAAACAGAAATACACATGTTCAAAAATTTCAGATAACATTGAAGATAACTAATAAGGATACCTGCT
>NW_010946132.1:0-251 GCF_000633955.1 Camelina sativa
AGTATTACTCATCACTAAGTATGACCGCGCAAATGAGTAAAAAATACAGATAGAGCAATTGTTCTAAAGCTATTCTCTACCTGAAGTGCAGGAACCAGCTTCTTAGGTTCTATCAAAGCCATTTTTCCCAAGCATTCAGCAACAACATTCCGTACACCCTCTTCCTCACTTTCACAGTGGTTGAACAACAACGCGAGAATTTTCTCAACACTGGAATTCTGGAAATTCGCTTTATCAACAGACTGCCTCAC
>NW_010946133.1:0-251 GCF_000633955.1 Camelina sativa
GATGATCCTTTACTTGTCATAAAACTGACAATTTCGTCAACGTGGCGAATATTCTCATCCATGTTCCCAAACAAACCTTTCATCAGCTTAGCTTTATCCCTTATTGACTCACCTTCTTCATCCATCATCACCAATCTAACCGAGTCAGCCACCGAGCAAGAATCAAACGACCCATCTCTCTCATCTCTTAAAACCTCAACACCAATCCCCTTCCCATGCAACAGTCTCGTGTTAAGCCCTTGCTCATTCAG
>NW_010946134.1:0-251 GCF_000633955.1 Camelina sativa
TGTATACTTGTCTGCCAATCTAGCTCTGCAAAACAAACCAAACACTTTGATACAAACTATCACTACATCCGAGAACAAGTCGCCTTAGGTCTCATTGAGACACATCACATTCCTGCCCTAGACCAACTCATAGACGTCTTCACAAAACCACTACCAAAGAATCCTTTTGTTGAACTTCGTTTCAAACTTGGTGTGTCAGCTCCTCCCACGCCAAGCTTGCAGGGAAGTATAAGGAACAAAGGCTTAGTGGA
>NW_010946135.1:0-251 GCF_000633955.1 Camelina sativa
AGAAGACGGTAATATCTCCACCAACTGTAAATAAGTACCAGGATCAGATTACAAACGGAAAAGTTATGTTGATGTTCATGATCAGAGATTATATGATTCAGCTAAGAGAGAAGGTTACCAGGTAATATATGAAGTTGAGGATGGGATGTTCTAACACATCAAGGTTTGCCCCCTCATCGAAAGCAGCAAAGCACATCTAAAACCATATTAAATGACAAAAGCTTTGGTTAGATGTTAACTCTAAAATTGAC
>NW_010946136.1:0-251 GCF_000633955.1 Camelina sativa
GAGATCGAGAGTTTGGGGAGGCTAAGGCATAAGAATCTGGTCAACCTTCAAGGATGGTGCAAACACAAGAACGATCTTTTGTTGATTTACGATTATATCCCCAACGGAAGCTTGGACTCGCTGCTCTATAGTAAACCTAGAAGGAGCGGCCAAGTTTTATCTTGGAACGTGCGTTTTCAGATCGCTAAAGGAATCGCGTCTGGCTTGTTGTATCTTCACGAGGAATGGGAACAGATCGTTATTCACAGAGA
>NW_010946137.1:0-251 GCF_000633955.1 Camelina sativa
GAGAGGGCTAGAGATGGTGGCTTGGCCGGTAGAGGTGCAGTGTAAGTAGCTTGTTTGATAAGAGTATTTCCCTCTGCAGTAATATGGTTGTATACACATTCAACATAAGTAATAAAACTAAAAAGATTTGTGAAATCCTCTAATTCCTAAGTATGATGCAGTGCAAGAACCTATAACACATATACGAAATATAAAAGAGCAATAGCTAGAAGAGAAAAATTGAAAAATCTCATATGTATCACAACCTTTTT
>NW_010946138.1:0-251 GCF_000633955.1 Camelina sativa
TGGATGAGAACGGTGAATCTAGCGTTTACAAATTGGATCATTGAGCAGCGTCGTTGTCAGTCCACCAAGAACACAACGACTCCTTTGTTCTCTTACGCTGTTTCGGCTTATGGATTGTGGAAAGTGCAATTGTACTGTCCTGTTGAAGCCATGGAAGTAGAGAGATCGAGCAATCCAATGGCTGATTCGAGATTGTTGTTCTCTCTCAAGTTTAATCAGCTTGAAGGTGTGATGCAATTCAATCACAAAGT
>NW_010946139.1:0-251 GCF_000633955.1 Camelina sativa
CAAAGGAGTGCACTAAATGCACTTCTCTTCCGCACGGGTGACCAGTCCAAAGATATAGTCCTAGCGCTTGCCACAAACAGACCTGGTGATCTAGACTCTGCAGTGTCTGACCGTATCGATGAGACTCTTGAGTTTCCCTTGCCTGGAGAAGAAGAGCGCTACAAGCTTCTAAACCTCTACCTAGACAAGTACATATCTAAGGTTAATCTAAAAAAACCGGGTTTGCTCCAAAGCCTTTTCAAAAAAGAGCA
>NW_010946140.1:0-251 GCF_000633955.1 Camelina sativa
GCTTCTTGAATCCAGTTAATCGGACCTAACCAGTTAACAACAGAGAAGCCATTGACTTCACCTGCAGACCTAGCGATCTTAGCCCAATTAACTCTTCTGTTAGTGTTAGCTCCTGGTCCACGGTTGTTGTACTCAATGTACCTACATGTCGTGTGGTAACTTTCCCCATCCCAAATCCTCCAACCTTCTGGTCTAATCAAATCTCCCATCTCGGTGTTGACAATCACGGTGGTCGAGAATTTCTTCCACGG
>NW_010946141.1:0-251 GCF_000633955.1 Camelina sativa
TCATTTTCCTTTCCCTTTGTCAGAAGCTTGTAAGTTTCCTTGTCCTTAATCACAACATCATCAGAATCGAATGTAACAGCACAAGGATAATCTTTACATAACTTTGAGACTGACAATAGAGATTTCGCTATGTCAGGACAAACTAACACATCCTTTAAATTTAGATTACCTGACGTTGATGGTAGATTAGCTGATCCGATATGAGTGATGGGAAGGAAATTACCGTCACTGGCCATCACAGTGTCGTTACC
>NW_010946142.1:0-251 GCF_000633955.1 Camelina sativa
ACGGTCCTTCGGGACAGATGGTCTTTGTGACGGGCTTTTTAGCCAGAATGTCTTTGTGACGGGCCTCTTTAGGACATTTGTTTGGCCTTGGTGGCGGTCCACTTTAGGACATTTTTTTGGCCTTGGTGGCGGTCCTCTTTAGGACATTTTTCTGGCCTTTGTGGCGGCCCTTGTGGCATGTATATGATCCTTGCGTGGTCATGTGGTATTTCAGTGAGGGGATATGTGGTTGGTAGGACATTGAGATGTTT
>NW_010946143.1:0-251 GCF_000633955.1 Camelina sativa
AAGACTTACTTGACTTGTGGATCTCGGCTACATTCATCAACCTCCTCTGCAATATAGAGGCCACAAAAAGGAATACAGAGCACATTCCAAACATCACAGTCATTGGAAACGCGTCGACCTTAAGCACACAAAGATCAACAAACCTCGTTAGGTCCATAGCAAATCATCTTTTCCTATACAGGTTTACATCCAAACAAAGAATCCAGATAACAGATATTGAATAAATAACTTGTAGATTGTACACTAAGTAT
>NW_010946144.1:0-251 GCF_000633955.1 Camelina sativa
TACAGTATACCTGAGCGCCTCCGTGGCCATCATATACACCAAAGAAGTGGCTAGTGAGATATGGGAGACTTGGACTCATCCCTTCATGATCCCCCATAAGCATTTTGATGGGTATTTTCAGAAAATGAGGTAAAGCTCTAACAGAATCCTCCATTTCAGATCTTCCACCGCAAATTGAGATTGTGCCCCAAAGAGGTATACACTCTAGTTCATAGACACTCCTGCTTCCTCTTGCTACATTAGGATTTTCT
>NW_010946145.1:0-251 GCF_000633955.1 Camelina sativa
AACCCGACCATTATAAGTCAAGGCAATCGTTTCATTGCTCCTCCTAACGAAGATTCCAAGCAGGTAAAAAAACCACTAAAACTCTCGAATCAACAGTTCACTACACTACACTTGAGAGACACGACTGAGAGAGATTTTGAAATGCAGGTTACAAAGAGAGAATACACACCTTATCCTGAATGGAAAACATGGAACTGGCAATCAGAGAAAGATTATTTCCTGAATGGAGCTTACTTTGTGCAATCGGGAAA
>NW_010946146.1:0-251 GCF_000633955.1 Camelina sativa
ATGTGGGACAATATGATTGAACTCCATCCCAGGTGGAATTTTCTGAAGAATTAAATAGACAGAACATTATTATGACATCTACCAGTAGTTAGTTTGTCACCAACATTTCAAATTAGTTAGCAATAAAATATGAATGCGGAAAGCATATATTTCAGTCCGTGTTAACCATGTCAATGGTCAAGGATCAAGAAAATAGCGAGAGTATAAGTTACTTACAACCATGCGAGGCATGAACCGTCCATAGCAGCTAA
>NW_010946147.1:0-251 GCF_000633955.1 Camelina sativa
CCTCCCGGAACAACAGTTGGAGGCTGGTAGTTGATTCCACATTTGAACCCGGTGGGGCACCTGATAAAAAACAAGACACATGTCAAATTAATTGTTTATAAACAAAACAGCATGAAACTGGAAACAATAGCAATTTGTTCCATTTCAAGATCATACCAGTCAACAAACTGAACGGTTCTCTTTGTCTTGATGGTACCAACAGCCGCATTAACATCTTTAGGAACAACATCTCCACGGTACATCAAACAACA
>NW_010946148.1:0-251 GCF_000633955.1 Camelina sativa
TGGTCACGCCTATTTCCTTTTTGTCTCCCACTAATTATTCCCGACTTGAATAATCCCAACTTGAATACGTAATCCGAGAAAGTAAGCAAATAAGATTGTAAAAAAAGAAGAAGAGAAGATTGTACAATAGTACAATACAATGGTTAATGAGATTGTACATTTAATTTGTACTTTTGTATCCATGTAATAGGGTGCATGTATAACTTACATAGATATATGCCCTGTTTTAGAAATCGCTAGGCGCTAGTCGG
>NW_010946149.1:0-251 GCF_000633955.1 Camelina sativa
TCTTTGTTTGATCAACTACAATATTGACCAACCTTGTAGGAGGAAGTTGTTCTAAAGAGATGCTGGCTTGCTCGCTACTGGGAACTAGCTATTCAACATGGTAAGAAACCCCTCTCTCCTAAAGATGCAACCGTTCCATTCTTTGTTGGGTCTTGACCTGCAATGATTTATAATATAATGTAACCTGTTCTTCTCATTTTGGTGCCAAGAGTGCAAAGGGTTTTGAAGATTTCACAAACTGGTCCTGTTAT
>NW_010946150.1:0-251 GCF_000633955.1 Camelina sativa
GTAAGAGTTTTCAGTTTAGGAGAGTTGTGAAGCAAAAACATAACTGGTTCAACCAATATACTGTTAATGCATTAACGACTAAATCTGTGAGCCTAGGGAACTTAATGTTTTTACAACACCCACACGCAACCTGCAATAAATTAAACCAAAAAAAAAAAGATTAGTTGACCAAGCAAGCAAGCAACAAGCAACAGAGGAGAGATTGGGATATACCATTGATTCGGATAAATACAAGTTGAGACGTCTGGCAG
>NW_010946151.1:0-251 GCF_000633955.1 Camelina sativa
AAATCTTTATTGATGAAAGATGCCTGCAACACTTTCACAACCTCAATGGAGACATAAAGAGAGATTGGTATCAAATATCCGTACAGCAACAGAGCAGTGATCAGATGGACAACTCCAGCATAAACAGGATTACTTGGATTGGTTAAGTTCTCAGGCTCCTCAGGTCTTAAGTACCACCATTTCGGCATGTGAAACTTTGTCTCCCAAGCAAATCCGGATGAACTTATGCAAGAGATCAAAATAAGTAGGAC
>NW_010946152.1:0-251 GCF_000633955.1 Camelina sativa
TGCGAGCGCACATCATGAACACCCATCTTAGGAGTTGACCTCGGAGCCCGCCCCAATGGTAGGACAAGCGCCAACCTAGAATGAGGATTTGCCGAACTCCGGGGCATCGTGCAGCGCTCGCCGACCTCAATCTCGGAGACCTCAAACTCATTCGCCGATCTCAATCTCACTCTCGGTGGCGACCTCAATCTCACTCGCCGATCTCGATCTCAATCTTGACGACGACGATCTCAACCTCGACGACAATGATC
>NW_010946153.1:0-251 GCF_000633955.1 Camelina sativa
CGTGAGCACAAGAAGAGTGGCCGGTAAGGTCATGAGTGGAATGAGAATGGCCAGTAAGGCCGTGAGCACAAGAGGAGTGTTGGAACAACTAGGAAGTCGTTGGTACAACTATGGCAAGGAGGACTGTTGGTACAACTAGGAAGTCATTGGTACAACTACAATGAGACTGTCCGTACAAGGAAGCAATGAGGCAGAGTGTGAGTGTTGTAAAGAAGAGAGACGAGGCCCATTATGTGATCAAGAAGCTTCTA
>NW_010946154.1:0-251 GCF_000633955.1 Camelina sativa
AGCCAATTGAGAAGCCAATTGAGAAGCCAATTGAGAAGCCAATTGAGCACCCCTTTCTAATTCAAACGTTCCAAGACGAATTTTAGTTTGCTGCTTCAACTCCTCTAAATCTCTAGCTGGATCAATAAAGTTGCGTTTATAATTTTCAAATACTTGTTTACGGAACGTTTTAACTTCATTTGAATCTGGTTCGCCCTCGCCTTTAAATTTAGTTAAATAGAAAATTTAGTTAAATAGAAAATTTAGTTAAA
>NW_010946155.1:0-251 GCF_000633955.1 Camelina sativa
GGATGAAGCAAAAGAGCTAACTGCTTGTAAGTTTTCTTCACTGCTTCATCATCCGCTAAAGGATCGACACCGAGAATCCTGTACCAATCGGATTCTTCTCCTCCGTTTGACGCAGATTTATAAACACCGATCATCATCGAGACTTGCTTCAAACCATCGAGATTTGGATACAAACGCTGAGCCTTGTTAACAAATTTCTTCGCACCATCGTAATCATTCTCCGAGAGTTTCCTCACAGCAATCTCCGTGGC
>NW_010946156.1:0-251 GCF_000633955.1 Camelina sativa
TATTCGTTCACACGATATGGTATTGTAACGAAAACTGGAATATTAATAGATGTGGGAAAATTATGTATATAAAGGATGCTTTTATTAATTAAATAATATATCAATGCATCGAATGATAGCTACAAAACAAAACAAAAGTAAAAGAAAAAAAAAAGGGGAAACGTGGAGTTGGCCATATGTGGCTAAAAGGTAGACCCAATGTGATCACATGCAACCATGTGACTCCAATTATGAACCTCATATGTGAATGT
>NW_010946157.1:0-251 GCF_000633955.1 Camelina sativa
TCTCTTATGTCTCTATTACTCGCTTGTACTCGGAAAACATGTGATCCTGAGGCATTGCCTACTTTTGTGGCTCCGAAGAAAAGCAAAGACAAGAACGTTTGCTTTGTTGTGGTAGCTTGGTTATGGTTCATAGTAAGAGTTATGTTTCACACTTGTGTTGAAGTTATCAAGTCTGTGGTTTTTATTTGTTGTGCGAGGGACACTTCAGCTCATATAATGGGTAAACCAGGAGCTACACTTCGCAATAATAA
>NW_010946158.1:0-251 GCF_000633955.1 Camelina sativa
AGGAGATTTGTGCCGAGTTATTATCACCGCGATCTTCATCAACGATTGAGGAACCTAGTTCAAGGAAGCAAGACTGTCGAAGAGTACTTCAAGGAAATGGAAACCCTATTGCTAAGAGCTGATGTTCATGAAGATGGAGAAACTATGATGTCGCGATTCATGGGAGGTGTCAACCGCGAAATCCAAGACCGTCTAGAAACCCAACACTATGTGGAAATTGAGGAGATGCTTCACAAAGCAGTCATGTTCGA
>NW_010946159.1:0-251 GCF_000633955.1 Camelina sativa
GTGACCTTGAACATTGCTGAGGATACAGTCATGAAGTTCAACATCTACAACCCAACCAACCTGCCTACTATTGATGATCAACCCTTCACTATCAAAGAGAGAGTTGATCATGAGGTTTTCAAGGATGAAGGAGAACCTAAGGCTGAGCTTCCACTTCAAGAGGATTCTGTTGAGAAGCTTAAGAGGTCAGTTCAAGAGCTGTCAAGTATGGTTGAGGATCTCAAAGTCAAGCTGAACAAGAGGTCTTTGAG
>NW_010946160.1:0-251 GCF_000633955.1 Camelina sativa
GCAGCCACATCCGTGTGGATACCAGTTCCACCGCGACGGCTCTTTGACTTTCTGAGAGATGTGCTTTTGAGATCGGAGTGGGACATTTTATCCAACGGTGGACCAATGCAGGAGATTGCTAACATCTTCAAGGGCCAAGATCAATCCAACTCCGTCTCCTTACTCCGATCCACCGTAAGTATACATATGCATGCATGTGTCTTGAAAATGACAGTTGTGGTCAGATGAATGAATCTTGTCGTGCGTATGTG
>NW_010946161.1:0-251 GCF_000633955.1 Camelina sativa
CTTTTTATCATATGATCGCTGTTTCAGCAATTAGGGTTTGATGTTATTATCTATGTACATGTAGTATTATCAGAGTAAAGACCCTTGTATTTCATAAGCATTATTTCCATAACTTTTGAAATTTTACAATCTTTCGGATAAGAAAAACTACGAAGAATGGATCGGAAAAGTGAAACAAACCATTTATGTATCACACAATACGTGAAAAATGAGAAAAAGAGAACCTCGTGACCGCCAATGACACTTTCCCA
>NW_010946162.1:0-251 GCF_000633955.1 Camelina sativa
ACGACTCCCCAAAAAAACAGGAAAATTCCATTCATTGCTTTATTAAATTCTTGTACGCAACTAGTGACGAAAGGTGAAATCAAAATAGTAAGGGATAACATCAAGAAAAAAGAAGCAAAAACCAATCATGAAGTCAAACCACACACATATCTAGAACTCAAGATAGAAGAAAGATTGAAAATCTTCTTATGCAATACAAATTTTAGGGAAATATTCGAATCAGTTCCTTCCAGCTTCAATTTTAAGCAACC
>NW_010946163.1:0-251 GCF_000633955.1 Camelina sativa
TCAACGCGAAATCTTGTAATTATTCAAATGCATTGGATTGTTACATACTTTACCCTAGAAAGATCGCTGTTTACTGCGTCGAACCAATGTTTTCTCTCGGTTTTAGCATGTTTTCTCGGTTTAAGCCTGTTTTGGGAGAAAACGGGTTCAACTGTTGTCTAAACACTCCAAATTCATCCCGAACTTTTACAATTAGTCAAATCTATTGGAATGTCATACATTCTGACCCTAGAAACAGTAACAACACTGTT
>NW_010946164.1:0-251 GCF_000633955.1 Camelina sativa
TAATGTTAATGCCATGGATCGTTATGGCGATGAGGTGCTTTTCCAGACTATAAGTAGCCCCGTGTTGGTTCTTCAGTTCCATGATTCTGTTATGAAGATGCACCTGCGCAGGCAATATGAACGATTGGTAAGGTTTAAGTTAAAGAGATGAAAGAAACAGGTAAGTGATTTTGAGCCCTTGCCTGTAAACGAGGGAACAATCCAGCTGTAAGAAACATGCGACTTGAATCATCGCACTGGAGATGCCGGCC
>NW_010946165.1:0-251 GCF_000633955.1 Camelina sativa
AGCTTCTTCCCCATGATCTCATACGTTTTCAATAAACTCCTCAGCTCTTGAATCTCCGCGAGAACCAGAGTTCTTTCAGGATTTGGATCCACTTGTTTCTTCAAGAAACATTGTTTCAGCTCAGACAATGTCTTAAGCTCTGCGACTACCAAGTTGTCTGATTTTTGAATCCCGATTGAGTCATACGGAGACTGACAATGCTGTAACTGTGCATAAGCCGCTTTGATGGAAGAAACCGTTGCAAAAAGCTT
>NW_010946166.1:0-251 GCF_000633955.1 Camelina sativa
CTCAAAGAGCTAAAACTTTCTTCTTTGGCTGGTGAGAAAATAAAAAGATTTCTTTAATTTCTTTTGTTTCAATAACTTGAGGACAAGATCTCAATACTAAATTGAGTAATTTCAGGTTGTTGAAGCCTTTGGTATATGGAGACTATCCGGATGAAATGAAGAAAACCGTGGGATCAAGATTACCAGTTTTCTCAAAGGAAGAGTCAGAGCAAGTTAAAGGATCATCTGAGTTTGTAGGAATGATTCACTAC
>NW_010946167.1:0-251 GCF_000633955.1 Camelina sativa
TTTTGTTGGAGGACAGAACAAACGGATAATTATATTTGGGCCCTGAGAATAAATTATAACTGGAGTTAGTAAGAAAAAAAGGAATGTAGTTTGAAGAATGGGCTGTCTCTGATGGGCTTAGTTGATTTGTTAAGGCCGTATTACTCACAATTGTTTGCTGACGTGGAATTCTTAATTCCAGTTTTGTTAAGAAAGTTCATTCAATATTAAATTACATACTTTTACAATCGATTCACCAAAAGAGAAGTTTG
>NW_010946168.1:0-251 GCF_000633955.1 Camelina sativa
TATATAACCATTTAATTTAATGTGCAGCCCATTAAGATTACATTCTTTTAGAATTCTAATTTCGCTGAAATTCATTTTCCTTTCAATTTCACTCGTTCACTCCACCGATGGCTAATTCGATGTCTTTAATTAACCTCCAACCGTCGCTGTGGAAACTCGCGATCTATTTGTCTTTCACTGCCATCTATAAACTTTGGCTTAATTGATGACAACCAGCGATGTATTAAAAGAGTTGGCTATGCTCCGTATAT
>NW_010946169.1:0-251 GCF_000633955.1 Camelina sativa
TTGGTTACTAATTATATTTAAATGCATGTTTGTGGAATTCTGATTTGCAACGAGACTATAATAATAAAAGCAGTTGGAACACATGTCCGAGTGTGGAGCACGATGACGATTCGTAGGTTTTTTTGTGGGTTAGTCAAAAGAAGCCCTTCCAAAGTTCAATTTTTACGAGGTTTCTTTTTTCACTACACACACATATAGGCGTCGGTATATATGGGCCGATGGCTCTAATAAAATATATTATTAGTAATAAT
>NW_010946170.1:0-251 GCF_000633955.1 Camelina sativa
TTGGTATCTCAGGTCATTGGTGTGGTTGTCGCGGATACACATGAAAATGCAAAAGATGCAGCAGGAAAAGTTGACGTTAGTTATGAGGAACTACCAGCAATATTATCAATCAAGGAGGCTATTAATGCCAAAAGTTTCCATCCGAACACAGAGAAAAGGCTAAGTAAAGGGGATGTCGAGCTGTGCTTTCAATCTGGTCTGTGTGACAGGATAATAGAGGGAGAGGTTCAAATGGGTGGTCAGGAACACTT
>NW_010946171.1:0-251 GCF_000633955.1 Camelina sativa
CAAGACGCTGAATCAATCGCAAAAGCGATTGGAAACGCGACCAAAGTTGTGGTTACCGTAGGGGCAACAGAGAACGGTCCTGAAGACCAAGTCTCGACCTCAGACGCGTTGCTCGTGGTACAAGCGGCTGAGCTTGCTGGCGTAAACCATGTAGCAATCGTGTACGACGGGAGCATCAGCGGATCCACGTACAACGTTCTAGACGGGATTACTTCGTTTTTCGGCAACCTTTTCGCAAAATCTCAGCCATT
>NW_010946172.1:0-251 GCF_000633955.1 Camelina sativa
TCACTTAGTAGTGGACCAAGGATCGTCAATTTTTGTAACGTATTTGATTTAAGTGCTTGACCCGTATGACATTGGCATGTGTGATATATACTTTGTTCTTGTTGTTTACCTTTAACTATTTCGTTTCATTTTATCAAATCAAGCAACATCTGTTTATACACTACGACTTCTTCACTTCACTTTGTTTTAGTAATAACAAAAGCAAAAAAAATAACTCCGTTGCCGGGACTCGAACCCGGGTCTCTCGGGTG
>NW_010946173.1:0-251 GCF_000633955.1 Camelina sativa
ATCCATATGGATAAGAACAACAAATGTGTTCTAAAGTCTTTTCTCTTAACCGATGAACAGGAGGAATCATAGGGCTTGGAGAGGCAGAGGAGGACAGAGTAGGGTTGTTACACACACTAGCAACACTTCCCTCTCACCCCGAGAGTGTTCCCATCAATGCGCTGCTTGCAGTGAAAGGCACTCCTCTTGAAAACCAGAAGGTAAATCTCCACAATCCAAAAGCACAAAATGCAAGTCATAGCTACATTATG
>NW_010946174.1:0-251 GCF_000633955.1 Camelina sativa
TCTGCTCCGAAATGAAGAGAAACGCCAATCTATATCCCTCAAAGCATCTTTGACCACTACATTCAAGGGCAACCCCACCATATATGGTCCGAGAGGACTAGCGATGTCAATAAGGGGACCAAGAATAGTCCAGTTGTCTTGTGAGAAACTTGTTGTTATTCCTGCAGAGCCAACTTCACATACTAGGAAGGGTCTTGCCAAGGGACACAACACACAACTTACAGAGTTTTCTCCGAATCTAAATATCTGAG
>NW_010946175.1:0-251 GCF_000633955.1 Camelina sativa
TTGAAACCGATGAAATATTTGTTTGATGTCTTACTTTAGCAACTTTAATTTAGCTTTTAGTATATTCCGGCGCCGTATAACCAGACACCTAGATGACCGCCTAAACCGCTTAATATAACTTACATAAATTTTATTTTAATATTTATTTTTGATTTTTAAAATTACATATATTTAAATTATTATGTTTTATATCTATATATATGCAATTATAAACATTTATATGTTGTTAATATAACTTAAATAAATGTATT
>NW_010946176.1:0-251 GCF_000633955.1 Camelina sativa
TACTTACTTTATCATTTAATTCGATCTACATATATGTGTATTCACAAATCATATACATTATTGCTATACAAAGCTGCTTGTTGCAAAATTTAACCTGTAAAGGGATCAAAATATCGTATCTATGTGTGTATATCCACAAATATACATTGGTATGGTGAGGCAAATTAAAGCGAGGGTTTTACGTCAGTGAAGTTGTCACCACTGCATAATTATTTTTGAGGTCAAATTAGTTTTGTAATTTTGTTGAACAG
>NW_010946177.1:0-251 GCF_000633955.1 Camelina sativa
GCATCATTAGAAATATGAAACAGAGATCTACAATATTGATGAAGGAAATAAACTTGAAATCTTATTACTTTGAAAGTTATGAAACAAACAAAATATAAGAATCTAGTCTTTCTCTCTCAAACAAGTACAAGATCTAAAAATAAAATAAAAGTGCAAAACGAATAATATCTAAAAAAGGTAAAAACTAGGTTTTAGACTCTCTAGAAAGCTGGATTCTTTTTGTGGCTGCAAGTACAAGGGCCTTATATAGG
>NW_010946178.1:0-251 GCF_000633955.1 Camelina sativa
AAAAAAAAAAGACTTACAATGCTAAACTGACATCTCCATATCATCATCATCATCGAAATTGGGAGGGAGAGAGAATCAAAGTATACTGACCAGTCATGGGTCTTGGGATGAGTGCTCCAAGAGGGAACCTCGAAAGTGGGAGCGAGATTCATGCCTCTGTAAACTTTCTTCTGGTCGTCGGTACAGCTCAATAACCGGGTAATAGGACCGGGTTGTCGGGATTTATGGAAGCTGTGCATCAAACCAACGGT
>NW_010946179.1:0-251 GCF_000633955.1 Camelina sativa
AAGTTATTTACTATTTGATTGATAAATTCGTTAAGATAAATGGAGTTGGAAAATCCCTGATAAATAAATAAATTATCGGATAATAACGAAACTTGGGAGGCACACCAACTATGAATAGGCTTATTATTATATATAATATAACAAGGAGCTAGGGGTAGGGTTTGAAACATAGTTTCACTTTTGAGTTCGCTGTCATCAGGTTCTCTCTCCCTGTAGCCTACATAAATCTGTGTTAGTAAATTATAATCTAA
>NW_010946180.1:0-251 GCF_000633955.1 Camelina sativa
ATTAAGAAATCGTAGAGATTAACATCACTGTCTCAAGTTTTCTACGACAGCCAAGTAAAAATGCATTCTACCTGAAAGCTGTTAGATCCTGATTCATCTCTGGAACTGCCCAACCTTGAAGCAATTTGATAAACAAGTGGTACAAATTTGTAAGACTGAACCTGCAAGAATGTTTACGGAGATGAAGAAACTTTGGATAATTAAACAAGAAACTTAGATAGAAAATCAAAGTAGCAGATAAAATCTGATCC
>NW_010946181.1:0-251 GCF_000633955.1 Camelina sativa
GTCTCATTCATAGCAAATCCTTTTGTCCCGGGGGCTTCAGATTTGCGGGAACGTGAATCACAAATCAACGACAAACACGACTAATCTTACTATCTTACCCCCAAAAAAATCTAAAACCTATGACAAGTTTTTTTTTTTTCCTTTTAGTTTTTCAAAAGACTTTTGTGACAAGTGACGAAAATCCAGAGAGAGAAAAAAAAAAAAAAGACATTTACACAAAATGATAAAGAGGAGAAGAAGATTTAGCTCCC
>NW_010946182.1:0-251 GCF_000633955.1 Camelina sativa
GTGAGTGCTGCCAAGAAAGCAAATATGATATTCCTCTTTTTCTTGCTACGGAAGCTTATCTTGCCATTCTACTCATTCACGCTCTTCTGCGTCATTCTTCCATTAACGATGTTCTTCCCAGAAGCTAACTTACCATCTTGGGTTGTTTGCTACATCCCTGGGATCATGTCCATCTTGAACATCATCCCAGCCCCGAGATCCTTTCCTTTCATAGTTCCGTATCTCCTTTTCGAAAACACCATGTCGGTAAC
>NW_010946183.1:0-251 GCF_000633955.1 Camelina sativa
GAAATCCGAGTTATAGGACTTCCTCCAGGCTTCTGAAACCTATAAAGTGGTGTGCCAAAGAAGAAACTTGCAATGGCGAGTCCCATGAACACGGTTGGTATCCCAAAACCTAAACCCCACCCGCGATTCTCTTGAATCCAAACTAGAAGACTAGATGACACAAGTGCTCCAATATTGATTGAAAAGTAAAACCAGTTGAAGAAGGAAGCTTTTCTAACACGTTCACGCGAGTCCGTGTCATCAAACTGATC
>NW_010946184.1:0-251 GCF_000633955.1 Camelina sativa
AACTCGGTTGTTCGGTTTTCTTGTTGCCTGAAGATATCATGGAGGTGAGAACCAAGATCTATATAATGTATTCTCTTTTACTTTTACCGGAAAGAGCAATTGCTTAGATGAGATGTGTTTTGGGATGTTGTGACAGGTGAATCAGAAGATGATCCTAATATTAACGGCAAGTATAATGTACTGGAGTCTTCAGAGACGTTCATCGGAGATTTCAGATTCCTCCTCGACTCAGAGCACCACCACGACGTGCA
>NW_010946185.1:0-251 GCF_000633955.1 Camelina sativa
AGCCAGAAGAAGACAACGGTAACGAGAGCCATGTACGTCCCAAGAACAACTCCAGTAGCAAAGATCTCCTTAAGTTTCCATGAGTCAGGAATTGGGGAAGGCTTGACTCTATCCTTGGAAATGGTCATGATGGTACCGTCATTTAGGATTGCAATAATGAGGACCATGAAAGGAGAAAAGTCAAACTCCCAAATAAGAGCCACAAGCATGAAGCCTAGGACTATACGGATGGTAATGGAGACTGCATAGAT
>NW_010946186.1:0-251 GCF_000633955.1 Camelina sativa
CCTAAATATCAAAAATAATCAAAATATCTAAAATTATTTGTTAAATAAGTCAAAATTTAGCAAATTTTATTAATTTTATAAAAAATAATTCGCGTAGCCGAACTAAACCGAATGCATATATCAAAAAACACAATGGATTTTATTTTTCTAAACTCGTTTATCCAAACCCGATCAGATAATACCTAAATCCAAACATGTTACCCGAATGTCCAGACCTTTATAGAAATTAAACTATTTCATATATATTACAA
>NW_010946187.1:0-251 GCF_000633955.1 Camelina sativa
TGACTTGTGTCAGTTTGACATCTGTACTCTTTTCTTGATTTGTTGATCCAGGTTCCTGGTGCTTCTGAGGCATCTATCAGAAATCTTCCTCCTTCTGCCGTTGGGGATTCTGGGAATTTTGATGCCATGGGTCTTTTAGCCGCAAGTAAAGGCAAGCCCATGGAAGGTATCGTTGAGCAAGTCCGTGATGGCAGTACCATCCGGGTTTATCTTCTTCCGGAGTTTCAGTTTGTGCAAGTATTTGTTGCTGG
>NW_010946188.1:0-251 GCF_000633955.1 Camelina sativa
CTTATCTTCCAACGGATTATCTCCTCCTGACCACTTGTCACCTCCTGCCAGCTTGTTAGCCCCCTCAGGCCTAGCTCCTCGCGCATGCAAAGTACTTGTTGAATGCTGTTTTTTCCTAAGTGTCAATCACACTGTCTCATATACACGTAATGTTTAACATAAAAAAAAAAAAAAACAAACAAACAAATTGTGATATGTATATATGAATGTGGTCACGTATATAAAAATTGCATGAACAATTTCTGATATGT
>NW_010946189.1:0-251 GCF_000633955.1 Camelina sativa
TCTTCCTTGCATATTCTCTGCAATGTGGTTCCAGTTTTGAGGACCGTTAACTGCAACAAGCTCCATAAGCTGAGTATCCTCAGAGATCCTCCAATGCCCTCTACTACAAACCCTAGAACCGCTCTGTTTCTTCTTCTTCTTCTTCAAATCATCATCACTCTTCTTCTGCATCCTTCCTCTATTGCACAACTCTTCTACCACGGATTCAGACACTGCATTGTTTTCTCCAAACCCATTAAATGTACCTCTGA
>NW_010946190.1:0-251 GCF_000633955.1 Camelina sativa
GATTTGGGACTCCCTGGTTTCCGTGTGGGAGCGATCTACTCCAACGACGAAATGATCGTTTCAGCAGCTACAAAAATGTCAAGTTTCGGTCTTGTTTCTTCTCAGACACAGTACCTTCTCTCTGCCTTGCTCTCTGACAAGAAGTTCACAAGCCAATACCTCGAAGAGAACCAGAAACGCCTCAAGTCGAGACAGAGACGCCTCGTGTCTGGTCTTGAGGCTGCGGGGATTACTTCCCTGAGAAGCAACGC
>NW_010946191.1:0-251 GCF_000633955.1 Camelina sativa
ATGCCGGAGAGTAACGAGCTAGGACAGCTTAATCTATACCGCGCTGTGAACTTTCCCTTGAGTTGGAAGCTGGAGAAAGTTATCATGAAAAAGCCGCTTGTTGATTCGACTATAATCCATCACGAAGGAATCTATTGGCTGTTTGGATCAGATCACAGTAGCTTTGGGGCAAAGAAGAATGGACAATTGGAAATTTGGTACAGCAACTCTCCTCTTGGCACATGGAAACCACACAAGATGAATCCTATCTA
>NW_010946192.1:0-251 GCF_000633955.1 Camelina sativa
TGTTTCTTGAAATTTCTAGGTATACGATTTTCTGGCTGTTGCTTTTCTGTTGCAAATTTGCATTCAGTTACTTTCTACAGGTTTGAAACTGCATAACAGTTATGTGATGTGACCTGATGTCGAACTATCATAATCGTTCTCACCTTTAATACCGCTCTTTGTGTCTTCTCCCAGGTGAAACTTTTGGTGAAGCCAACTAACGCAATTATGAGCATTCGCCATGTAAAATACAAATGGCATGAGTTTTTCCC
>NW_010946193.1:0-251 GCF_000633955.1 Camelina sativa
AAAGAGAAGTTACCAGAAACATTGATAGCTATAGAGCAACCAGGGATCGGGCAATGAAACTTAACACCAGGCAGGATGATAAAATTACCCTTCCCAGCTATATACACATCGTGCGTAAGGTTGAAATCGGCGACAATCTTACAAGTAGTATCCAAAAACCCAACGCCGCCGAGATCCTCGCTACAAGATACCGACGGTCCGTGCGGTGGTGGCGGTGGCGGAGCAGGCGGAGAGTAATCCTGATGGAAAAG
>NW_010946194.1:0-251 GCF_000633955.1 Camelina sativa
AACTCAGGAGTCCAGCACCTTCTTTGCTTCCGCAAAGCTTGCTGTTGAAGAAATGCTGGTTGTTGTGGTGGTGGTGGCGGTGGTTGTGGCATAGAGTTAGAAGTAAAGCCACGAGAGGAGGCAACAATGCCTTTTCTTCTGATCGAACTCGAAGTTAAACCGAGGCCTAAACCAGTTTCTACTTTTGGAACCAACAACATAGAAGATTTCTCCCCATTTCTCTGCAACAAATTAGATCAAAACGAAAACAC
>NW_010946195.1:0-251 GCF_000633955.1 Camelina sativa
GTTTTAAAAATTATAAGTATTGTTTTCTTTTAATTTATTAATCAACATGATTTACTCATCTTCGTTAAAATTTAGATTGTTTTATATATTTATTCTTTCATCTAACTTTTGTTTGATATCGTTTTCCATTTATACCCACATCGATCATCTCTTCCAAATATTAATCTTGGTAATTGATTGTGATTTCTAATTTTTCATAGATTCATATGTTTATATATTATAGCAAACTCACTTTTAGGGGTCAATTTAAA
>NW_010946196.1:0-251 GCF_000633955.1 Camelina sativa
AATTAGGACTAACTTCACTCAAGCTTCACTTCAAGCTTATTCCAACATTCTCCTCCTTAAGCTTGAACCTTATGTCTTGAACTCCCATGAGACTCCTCATTTCTTTGAACTTGTTTTTGTCTAATGCCTTAGTAAGAATATCAGCTCTTTGTTCCTTGCCTGGTACATGCTCCACCTCAATTTGCCCATTCTCAACCCTTTCTCTTATGAAGTGATAGCGCCTATGTATATGTTTACTCTTTCCATGAAAA
>NW_010946197.1:0-251 GCF_000633955.1 Camelina sativa
ATAATTGAATTAAAGACATCTATGCACAAAAGAACAGATAAAACTTCACACGAATATGCATGCTACGAAATATCGTCCTTACCTAATATATTGTTATTTAAGATTTTCATGCCAATAAAAACGGAATGTTGAGTGGAACTAAATACTCATATATTAAATTTCATTTGACTTAAAACTCAAGCTTTATCAACATGTCATGTCCAAAACTCTTAGCAGTACAAACAAATCAAATTAGCTTCCCACTGAATCAC
>NW_010946198.1:0-251 GCF_000633955.1 Camelina sativa
TGCATCAGAGCTTGTTGCTGCATCAAAACTTGTTGTTGTTGTTGTTGCTGTTGCTTCAGTCTCGGATTCTGCATTTTTTTTTTTGCCCTTAGTGCGATGAAAAGAAAGATATCTGTTTTGTTTCTCCCAGAAAAGCTCTCCGCTAGGGTTCAGGTACTATCTCTCGCTCACGAGATGAAGAAAGAAAGAAAGGAAAAAAAAAAACTAACCAAAAAAAAAAGAAAGAAAACAAAATTAAAAAAAAAAAAAAA
>NW_010946199.1:0-251 GCF_000633955.1 Camelina sativa
TTTTTTTGCTTAAGGTGTGATCGGATATTGTGGCATGGAGAAGGACTTCATCAGTTATCTTATGTAAGAGGGGAGTCACGGTTTTCAGATCATAGACCGGTCTATGGCATATTCAGCGCAGAGGTTGAGTCAAATCACAAGAGATTAAAGCGAACCGCGAGTCACTCCACTGCACGGGTCCAAGCTGAAGAACTCTTACCTTACGCCCGTGGATACACCGAGCTAACTTTTTTCTAAAAGACAATCAAAAA
>NW_010946200.1:0-251 GCF_000633955.1 Camelina sativa
AAAACATTGTTTCAGGTGTGCGACATGGTTTGCGGCTTGAGCTGACTGGACGAGCATATCGTCGATGTAGACTTCCATGGTTTGATCAAGTTGGCTTGCGAACATATGGTTCACCAATCGCTGAAACGTTGCTCTTGCATTTTTTAATCCAAATGGCATGACTCTGTAACATATAGTGCTTGTTCAGTAATAAACGCACTCTTCTCGCGGTCATCCTTGTGCATCATTATCTGGTTGTAGCCCGAGAACGC
>NW_010946201.1:0-251 GCF_000633955.1 Camelina sativa
CTCTTGCTTTCCAGTATTGAACATAGCATTTGCGCTAAGTGTCCTAGGCTTCTTAATTATGCACATAATGTTGGTTGCTCGTAACACCACAACTATTGAGGTAAAACACCTTTCACTTGGTTTTGCTCTTAACTTGGGGTTTCTCAGGGACCTCCATGCATGGTAATGGCTAGCAAACTAATTTTGTTTTTCTTTCTTCTCTTTTTAATCTCAGGCATATGAGAAGCATACAGTTAACTGGCCGTACAACC
>NW_010946202.1:0-251 GCF_000633955.1 Camelina sativa
AATCCACCGTTGATGATGTCTCAGTTCGACTACACGCACGTGCTAAGTTTCCTAAGGTACTTAGATCAGTTTGGTAAGACCAAAGTACATCATCAAGCTTGTGTCTTCTTCGGACAACCCGATCCACCAGGACCTTGCACGTGTCCTCTCAAACAAGCTTGGGGAAGCCTAGATGCTTTGATCGGAAGGTTGAGAGCTGCTTACGAGGAACACGGTGGCGGGTCACCTGATACTAACCCGTTTGCAAACGG
>NW_010946203.1:0-251 GCF_000633955.1 Camelina sativa
CTCAATTTTGGGGTTGTACCGTGTAAGGGAATTTGAAGCAACTCTAATCGAAAACAACACAGAGCCAAGAAAAAAAGAAAAAACGTAAACTTCGGGGGGAAGAGGAAAAAGAGATACGCACACAGAACAGAAGGAGAGAGCTAAAAGAAAATCTTGGAAAATTGGGATCAACCGACATGGAAAGGACCAATATCTCCGTTTCTTAGAGAACCAGCAATCTCGTCAGCGATAGCCACGCAAGTGAAGACCCA
>NW_010946204.1:0-251 GCF_000633955.1 Camelina sativa
TTAGCTTCAGGCTCAGCTTCTTTCAAAGGACGCTTGGATTTTGAACTTTCCGGTAAAGCCGCAGCGGATCCAGAAGCATCTGACTTAGCTTTGGCGGCTACAACAGGAGGCTTCTTAGCAGGCTCTGGTTCGGAATCGGACTCGGACTCAGATTCACCTTCGGAATCAGATTCAGGCTTCTTAGAGGAGGACACGTCTTTCCTCGAAACTTCAGCAGAGGAATCAGATTCATCTCCAGATGAACCAGATTC
>NW_010946205.1:0-251 GCF_000633955.1 Camelina sativa
AAAGGACCTCTTATCGAGTCATTTCATACCTTTGGAATTTTTTTCTCTCCTATTAGGGACCTCTTTCCGTTGGGAGCTCTCTCTGTCGGTATTACCACTGCACTTGTGTGCTGTGGAACAATAATGAAGATAATCCCCTCCTTAAAAAGTTGGACAGGATTCTGATTAATGATGTTTGGGCGTTGAACTCTGTCTTATGGATTTTTTAGTGAAAGTGTGTTCTCTGACCACAGCCCCAGCTTCTTGGTAGA
>NW_010946206.1:0-251 GCF_000633955.1 Camelina sativa
AGATATAATATCTAACTTTACTTTGGAGCAACGCGGGCATCGAGCCAAGCAACTATGTCGTTGATTACGGTGAAAATATTTTCGTCTGTATCACCTTCTAGAATGCAATGGTAGCCACCTGGATAGAGTTTTAGAGTCTTGTCTTGGCTGATTGCATTGTCGTGAAGGAATTTGCTCACTGTGGGATCTGTGACTTTATCAGCGTCTCCATGAAGTATCAACAGTGGCAACGAGACCTGCAACATAGAAAA
>NW_010946207.1:0-251 GCF_000633955.1 Camelina sativa
TTTTTTTTTCTTTTCGGGTAATCGCAAACAGAAAAAAAGGAAAAAGGAAACTTTGTATTACTATTTCTCCTTGTCCTCAACAAATTACTATTTCTTTACGGTAATTTCTATTCTCTATATATAGAGGAGGATAGAGCCATCCAACTTTCAGATATGAAAAGCTTATTTTTCTCTGATCAATCTAAAAATAATCCCTCTCGAAGATTTTTCTCTGGCCACGCGCGATGTTGAACCAAGACGTGATTCAAGAG
>NW_010946208.1:0-251 GCF_000633955.1 Camelina sativa
ACTGTTACAGGTAAGTTTACATAAGTCAGTCGTCAATGTTGATAACACAGTCATAACAGTTACATAAGTCAGTCGTTATTGTTTATTTATTTCAGCCATTACCATTATAGTTTTCATAACTCAGTCATTGTTGATTCAATAACTCAGCCTTAATTGTTTCCATAACTCAGCCTAAAACGTTTTTTCTTAATAGGACCGTGTCTAAAACGTAATTGTTTTCATAACTCAGCCTAAAACGTTTTTTTCTTAAT
>NW_010946209.1:0-251 GCF_000633955.1 Camelina sativa
TTTAGAGAGTATAAATAGTTAGTAGAGTCTATTGTAAAGACTTATCCTGCGTGATCAATTGTGCTGTTAGAGAGTATGGCTCTGTTCTTAGGTGATGAGATTGGAGAACTGTAACTCCAAGCTTAACAAGTAGGGTTTGAGATTGTATTGTGGATTTGAGAAGAGATAAGAGAGAAGAGTTCTTACCTTCAATCTTATCAATTGGTGTGTTTGTGTGCTCAGATCGAATCCAACGCCATGGATCTTGTTGC
>NW_010946210.1:0-251 GCF_000633955.1 Camelina sativa
TTAGATTTTGAGAATAAAATATAGCTATTAAAAAAATGAAATTTTACCCAAAATTTTATATATTCATGTGTGAAAATAAGTGAAACTATTCACTTTTAAAATTGATATTTATTCATTGGTATTTATTAATGAAACTTATCCTTGTGCACTAACACTGTTACAATAATTATGTTGGTATAATAAGTTCTTTCCTTTTAGTTGGTATGATAGCTTCTTTTTGTCCCAACAAAAAAAGTTGGTATGTTTAGTTC
>NW_010946211.1:0-251 GCF_000633955.1 Camelina sativa
CGCCATGTGTGAGAACGACAATCCATGACCATGACGCTAGACGAAGCGTTATCATTCACTAATCCTCCAATAGCGTAGATGTTAGGACCAACCATTACAGCATCCGACCACAATGCAGATGGAGAATTAGGAGATGAAATCGGGACCAGCGTCTTTGTGGAGTTGATTGGTTCCCGAGAGAGAGTGAACCAACGTAGTGGCTGAGTGCCGCTATGTAGCCGTAAGCAAACATAAAGACAACACTCGGTGCG
>NW_010946212.1:0-251 GCF_000633955.1 Camelina sativa
GTATCTTGCAAACTCAGCAACAAATGCGAAGTGCTAAAACTCATGGTAGGTCTAGACTTAGGCACAACAGGTACATCAGCTTCACCAATCAGCATTTGCACCACTGACCTCATAGTAGGCCTAGCTGCTGGATCCGGATGAGAACAAGCCAGTCCCACAACCATGACCCGCCACATCTCACCTTCATCAAACTTACCTTCAAGCCTAGAATCAGCCGCTGCCGAAACTTTCCCTTCTTTATACAAACCCCA
>NW_010946213.1:0-251 GCF_000633955.1 Camelina sativa
CATGGAGATACTCAAGAAAACAAGGTTTCCTCGTGTGCAGAGTTCTGTGGACGAGAAGTCCCCTGAGAATATCCTTCAGCATGAGTAAGACTGAAACAGAACATCAAAAAATCAAATGATATGTTTTAAAGATTCATGATCCAATTCATCACTCAAATCTTGTTACATTTTCTTGTCTTTGTTTTTATTTGATTTAGTCGTGTAATATGGCTCGGGGATCTGAACTACCGTATAGCACTCTCTTACCGATC
>NW_010946214.1:0-251 GCF_000633955.1 Camelina sativa
GGGTGTAGGAAGAGATAAATTTGAGCGTCACATGGAATCAGTTGGTGCTTTGGGGCATCCGAATTTGGTTCCACTCAGAGCTTATTTTCAAGCTAAGGAAGAGAGGCTTTTGATTTATGATTATTTGCCAAATGGCAGTGTCTCGTCTCTTGTCCACGGTAAGCTTTCGTAAACCCTCTCACATTGGATTTTCACATTTATATCATTGAAGACATCAAGCATTTTGTTTGGTTTGCGTGATTAATGCTTGT
>NW_010946215.1:0-251 GCF_000633955.1 Camelina sativa
AGATGGATGATCGGACGGTTGAGATCAATTACACTAGATGCTTTGCTTGCTTTTTGTTTCCTTTTTTATTTTCCTTTGGTTAAAAGAAATTGGAGAATTTAGTAGTAGCTTATATGAAGGGATTATCGCACGTGTGAGTCTCGTCAGCGCGTGCGAGACGAGTCAGTTTTGGAAGTTAATAAAAAATCGTTATCCCTATGACACTATCAGATCTCTTTTGTCGTCATGTACTGTTTCAGTTAAGACCGAAC
>NW_010946216.1:0-251 GCF_000633955.1 Camelina sativa
GACCAAAGGGTCGATAGCGGTATGACCAGAGGGTCAATAGCGGTACGCTAACGGATTGATAGTGGTATGACCAGAGGGTCGATAACGGTATGACCAGAGGGTCGATAATGGTATGACCAGAGAGTGGATAACGGTATGCTAACAGGTCGGTAGCGGTACGACCAGAGGGTCGATAGCGGTACGTCCAGAGGGTCGATGGCAGTATGCTGATGGGATGGTATCAGGACAATCATCATGACGGTATCAGGACA
>NW_010946217.1:0-251 GCF_000633955.1 Camelina sativa
TATCAGAAGCTTCGACATCTTAAAAATTACAGCTTCTTGAACGCTTCTGCTGTTTCCAAGATCATGAAGAAGTATGATAAGGTACTTAACATTATTTTGACAAGCTTTTTTTTAAGTGACATTTACCCAAGTTTACTATAATGGTTGATATGTTCTCCTCTTTAGATAGCCAAACGAAATGCTGCGAAACTGTATATGGAAATGGTGGATAGGTCTTACCTCAGTAGCTCCGATGAAGTAAGCATATTTAA
>NW_010946218.1:0-251 GCF_000633955.1 Camelina sativa
GAGTTCATTTGAAACTGTCAAAACAAGGCGCGAGGAAAGCTTACTACTATCATTTGGATTGAATCCTATGTCCTCCTTCTCACTTGCCTCATATTTGTAGTGTCACACCCTAAGACACTGCTCGCACTTCTTTTCTTGTTCGATTGTCCACTCGTCGAGCTCTTATCTGCTGCTGCAACAGCGTTCAACAACTCAGATAACAAAGTGGGACAGCTCTGTTTCAAGTGCTTGAACCCTTCAGACTTCATTAC
>NW_010946219.1:0-251 GCF_000633955.1 Camelina sativa
CAAATTTATATAACTTCATATCAGTTTCTAGTTTCTTCTTTTCGATTGAATTTTGAATTTTCTTTGTTCTCAAAATCGTGTACAACTAAGAATCTATTAGTTTATATTGCAGGATTTATGAGATAATCAATTGTTTTATAGGTTTGTACAAAAAAATCTGAGCAACCTTGGGGACCACATTCGTTTAGATGCGGTATAATTGATGAAAAAGATGAGTAGTCACCGAATCCAATTGATTTTGAAGAAACAAA
>NW_010946220.1:0-251 GCF_000633955.1 Camelina sativa
ACTAATGTTTACACAAAAGGCTCAGGAGACAAAGAACAACAGTTTCATCTATGGTTCGACCCAACCGTTAACTTTCACACTTACTGCATCACATGGAACCCCCAAAGGATTATGTAAGCTCAACCTTTGATCCCTCATACATTGTATGTTTTTACAATTTTTAAGGCTATGAGCTCATGAACTGACATTCTCTTTTTTTTATCTCCTCTCTTTCAGTTTTACAGTTGATGGAATTCCTATTAGAGAGTTCA
>NW_010946221.1:0-251 GCF_000633955.1 Camelina sativa
ATAAAATCAACAAACACCGAAGACCAAATCAAAGGGTACTCAAAATAGATCAAAGTAGCCAAAACCTGTGCAAGCTTGTTCTTTACAAACGGTGGCCCTTCCACAACTCTAACAGCATTCTCACTATCAATAACCTCAAGACACGCCATTGAAAAAACTGATTTCCTGACGTAACTCTTCTCATCCAAGCTCAAGGATCCATAATTAACACTCAAAACATCCTGCAGCGCTTGCAGGCACCAGAACTGAAC
>NW_010946222.1:0-251 GCF_000633955.1 Camelina sativa
CACACAAATTCTAGCGAACCTGGCCCGCTCAAAACTCAACGTGGTTAAGTCAACTTTTATCGGTCTCCCCAACCCTTTAGCGACATTCATCAGGATTGACTTGTGATAAAAACTCACCGGGATGTTCGACAAACGAATCCACACCGGGGTTGTAACGATATCATCTCTCAATGGATCAAACTCTGGTGACCATGCTTTCACCATAAGATAACTCCCAAAAGCTTTCCATGGCCCCCCGGTCAACGCTGCTA
>NW_010946223.1:0-251 GCF_000633955.1 Camelina sativa
CTCTAATAAGAGAAAACCTAACCTGAACCACAATTCACCAACGCACAATCAGAATCCACAAAAATTTCCAAGTACCATTTGCATCTCCTAACAACTCGCGAACAACAAAAGAAAAACCCTAAAAGCATAGATTACTTCCTCAAGCAAAGTCGATCAAAAAAAAAAAAAAAAGTTTCACAAAATCCAATTCGGTTCAAAGAAATTGAAACATACAGACGTCAAAATCCACAAAACCAGAAAGAGAAAGAGAG
>NW_010946224.1:0-251 GCF_000633955.1 Camelina sativa
ACACTATCACCACGACGAATCCGATGAGAAATTGCAAATTTCCAGATTCCGTTGTCTCTCCAGAACGAACCAGAAGCTGGTCTTCCAACGAGTTCTTTGATCCGCCACGGAGATGTGAAAGCAGATACAACCAGATCGTCCTCGGTGGCTACAGAGTTCCAAACCTTACAGACGCAGCTCGCACGCGCTAGATCGGCGACGGTAAGCCTCTGGAATATAAGGATTAGTGTGTCACGGCATGAAAGCGCCAT
>NW_010946225.1:0-251 GCF_000633955.1 Camelina sativa
GAGGGAAGAGAGGGAGCACCGGAGTAGTTTTCCGGGATGGTTGAGTCGATCTCACCCTCGACTGGGAGGGGACTCTTCTAATTATTTTCCGGGTCCGTGGTAACAGAACTGGAAGGAAGATGTCACAAGCACCAGAACTAGGAGATCTGGGTCTGTACTTGGGGAGAGCAGCGGAGATGTAAGCGGATGCAAAGGAGACATAGCAATTAGTTGAGATGATTCTCTTCCCCTTGATGGAGATGGCAGAAGAC
>NW_010946226.1:0-251 GCF_000633955.1 Camelina sativa
ACACGACCATCTGACTGCTGAAGTTCAATAGGACCAGTCACAATTTGAAGTTTGTCAAGACTCTCATATGGATCCGTTGTAGCAAGAACAGACCAATTTGATTCAGAAAAAGACAAAGTAATATTGCCATGAACGTAGTTTCTCATGTCATCCCACCAGGGTAAGCTTCGTTCTTTTTTGATAACCTGTGCCATACCTGGATTCCTATGACTCAGATTAGCTCTACGAAGAGCCACTGTGAAGGCATAGCT
>NW_010946227.1:0-251 GCF_000633955.1 Camelina sativa
AAAAAAATGAATAGATTGATCTTTCAGACCCATAGGCTGCCGAGCTTCTTTTTTGTCTCCTCTGCCATGTTCTTCAATGATGATATGTCTTGTTGGGCCTAACATATCCATAAAACGACGGCGTCTTGATGATAACAAACAAAGGAAGTGTATGGTTCTTTTTTTTTTTTGCATATGAAAGAGCATGGTCAGTAAAAGAAATGATACCTGGAGAGAGAGGCGGTTGAGAAGATCACCGGCGGTGAGATCTA
>NW_010946228.1:0-251 GCF_000633955.1 Camelina sativa
GGGAGGTCTCGTCCTAGCTTGAAATTTATGCCTTCCTCTGACAACCTCCCGTCGATCACGTTCTGTGTCCCTGGCAAGAACTGCTGAACAGCATAGTGCAGCTCCATGAAAGGAGCTTCACACTCTTTCGGGTTAGCTCCGATGATCACAGCAGCTGCACCATCTCCAAACAGAGCAGCTCCAACTAGATCGTACGGACGAGCTTTGTTTGGTGGGCGAAACCCGAGAATGGTGGTTTCAGAGGTTGTGAG
>NW_010946229.1:0-251 GCF_000633955.1 Camelina sativa
CCAACGTTGGTGTATTTATCGAGAGAGAAGAGACCTCAACATCATCATAACTTCAAGGCTGGAGCCATGAACGCATTGGTAGTGGTAACTTGGCTTGTTTCACAAGACATTTAAATCTCTAATGTGACTTCGTTTGTTGTTTAATTCTCTTAACAGCTGAGGGTTTCTTCGAAGATAACTTGTGGGAAAATCATACTTAACTTGGTCAGCACGCGATGCTCTCTGCATTCTTCTTGATGAGAAAGAAGGAA
>NW_010946230.1:0-251 GCF_000633955.1 Camelina sativa
ACAGGCTAAAACCGAGAAAACATTGATTCGAAGCAGTGAACAGATTTACTACTGTTTCTATGGTCACAATGTGTGACAATCCAATGAATTTTACTAATTGTAAGAGTTCCGGATGAATTTGGAGTGTTTAGACAAAAATTAAGCTCGTTTTATCCCAAACAGGCTTAAACCGAGAGAAACATTGATTCGAAGCAGTAAACAGCCATGTTACCAATGCATTTGACTAATTGTAAGAGCTCGGGATGAATTTG
>NW_010946231.1:0-251 GCF_000633955.1 Camelina sativa
TAGCAATCAGTAAAAGAGCTAATACAATGTTACACTAACCAAGTCTAGGCAGCATGGTGGCAATCGTCTCCGGATTCACAGAAATTGGAGACTCGAAGATTTGTTGGCCCCTGAATGAATACATAAAGGGGGAAGAAACTACAGATCTTCTTGGGCTCAACAACGAAATGCAAACTGAAAGCGTGTGGACAAGGCTAGATTTGGACTGGGGATCTCCGAAAGCATGACCAAATATCCTTGCAACAAAACTG
>NW_010946232.1:0-251 GCF_000633955.1 Camelina sativa
CAAGTGTTGGATGACTCAACAGATCCTACTGTTAAGGTTATTATTTCGTATAAAAAAAATTACTAAGTCCATTCACAAAAATATAGGGTGCTGCACTATTAGTATTATTTTCCATAACTTTCTCTAATTAAATAAGATTTTTTAGCATCTTTGAATAAGATTAATTTACTTTCTTGAAAAAGAGAGGTAATATTTTCCGGTAGGTAAGAAAGAAAAGATTATGGAATCATTTGATTTTTTTTTTTTTTTTT
>NW_010946233.1:0-251 GCF_000633955.1 Camelina sativa
CCTTATGTGTTGTAGTACTTAAGGTGTCAATCCAAATGGGAAACTTATTATCACTCAAGATGCAATTAAGATTTCACAAGTCAAGCCAATTCAAAGAGGGTGTTTTTGTCTAACAATCCTAGAATAATCAGAATGCAAAACGGAAATGTGTTCTAGGACTAGTAACGAGAATGTATGACAGGAAGCAAAAATGAATGAAAACAAAAAATGAGTCTAAGCATGAACTAAAAGGCAAGACACGAAACAGTCTC
>NW_010946234.1:0-251 GCF_000633955.1 Camelina sativa
CAGGCTAAGGGAGGGCCTTTCCTGCCTGGTCGATCTGAGATCAAACAGTAAGCTGGCGATAAATATAATAGATACTTAGAGAAGTTTATTTGAAAGGAGAGTTACCGTAAAGAAAGGTGGATTTCCTCCAAATTATTAGGTAAGCCACCGGAACTGGAATTGTTCGCCATAGATAGCTTCACAAGCTTGGTCAAGTTGGAAAAGAGACTGAAGTCAGCATCAGCAGTCAAACCCAAATTATCCAAAACAAC
>NW_010946235.1:0-251 GCF_000633955.1 Camelina sativa
GATCAAAGTAAGCTGATGTACACTAACTTTGAACCACAAAATCGAGAGTATAACGGAGACTATAGAGGAAGAGGACGTGGTGGAAGAAATTTCAGAGGACGAGGACGTGGCCGTAATAGTTGGAGGGATCCATCTCAAGTCACTTGTTTCCGGTGTGACAAGATAGGTCATTTTGCTTCACAATGTCCAGATAGGCTGCTTAAACTTGGACTAGCAGAACACAAGGAGACTGAACATAAGGACACTGAGGA
>NW_010946236.1:0-251 GCF_000633955.1 Camelina sativa
TTGTTCCCATTTCCTATATGAAAAATGCGATGATTATATAAGTCAAATTCATAGAAACATGATAACTAATATCATAAAAGCAAGATATGAACATTTTCATTTCAACTCATAGCAAGGGAGTGTCAAATGGGAAGAAATTGCTAAAGATTTTATTTTTTGTAAGTTTATATATCAGTTTTCTTTGAAAATTCTATTAAAATGGAGAAAATTAAAACAAAACTTATACTATGTGACAAACCAAATATAAATGC
>NW_010946237.1:0-251 GCF_000633955.1 Camelina sativa
GCGAGAGAATATGCACTAAGATGATGGTTAACAGATCCAATTCTGAGATTTAGGTTGGTCTCATTATGCGTTCGCTCCTCATTCTCAAAGGTTACCTGCAATGATGAACCACCTAAGTCAAGTGCACCAAATGTTGCCTTCTTTGGTACAGCTCCCAACATGCTTGTTTGGTAATTAAGGGCGGTCCATCCAAAATAAGCTTCCTCTGTACCACTGATGATCTTAACCCACTCCCTCCGGCAAGTGAAGGG
>NW_010946238.1:0-251 GCF_000633955.1 Camelina sativa
ACCATTCCGCTTCCGGGCTCTGTCAAGAGTCTAGTCAACGTGGGAATCACTCCTGCACGTATGGCTTTTCCTTTGTTTCCTTGGTATATGCAGAGGTTAAAGAGTGCAGTAGCGGCATCTTTCTTGCCTCTTTGTGTCCCTTCATTAAGCAGAACAACAAGTGGGGGAATCGCTCCCAAGGCACCAATAGTCACTTTGTTTTCGTCAATCACTGATAGACTGAAAAGTGTAGCCGCCGCATTCTCTCTGGC
>NW_010946239.1:0-251 GCF_000633955.1 Camelina sativa
GCTGGAATACTTTATTCCGTCCAGCCATGGAAAACACTTCTCCGATGAATCCATCAATTCACCATCTTAGCTTTAACCCGACACTCTTGAGCTCTAAATTGGTTCTACAACCACAATGATCATGCTCCATAAGCTTACGGAGGTTCCAGCTCAAACCGAGTTTGTTGGTTCAACCAACAACACAACTCAACATAATTCAATCCATACAAAAGATTATGTAAATACTCAAATAAAACACAAACTAACCGTTA
>NW_010946240.1:0-251 GCF_000633955.1 Camelina sativa
TTAGGTTGAGTTGATCATAGGTCTCCATAATTTGCTTGCTGAATATGGGCTTTGCTGTGCTGGTATAAATTGTGCGGGGGAGGAAGGAGCTTTTCTTAGATTTGCGATTAAGCATTTATTGGCTGTGGACATGAAAGTCAAATCCAGTATTAACTCCCCAGATGGTCTTGATATGGCATTGCCTGACAAATTCTGCAGAAATGAAATAAAATCATTTCTCGCAGAGGTGCATGTTGAGAAAAACGGAAACA
>NW_010946241.1:0-251 GCF_000633955.1 Camelina sativa
TTTCTCCTCAGATTTATCGTAGCATACTGCGTATGAATGATGCTACAGATATATGGCGTGATCTCTATGGTCGTTACCATTTGACCAACCTTCCACGCACATATAATCTTACTCAGGAGATTCAGGATTTGCGTCAAGGTTCTTTGTCCTTGTCAGAGTATTATACTCGGTTGAAGACATTGTGGGATCAACTCGATGGCTCAGAGGAGCCAGATGATCCTTGTGTCTGTGGTAAAGCTGCTCGTCTGCAT
>NW_010946242.1:0-251 GCF_000633955.1 Camelina sativa
TCCGATACAAGGCATGGAGGCTGAGTTCCGTCCTCATACCAGACTGACCTGTGTTTGACAAGGTCTTTCACGAAATTATCGAGCTTCTCGATTGTAACACTTGGCATAACCACCACATGAGCTATATCGCCTTGGCAAGCGAGCTGCCACCTTCTAACAAATTCTTCATCTTTGGGCCTTTCAAAGACAACAGTGCTGCTAAGCTCATTGAGCATGGCGCTGATCCCAGCTTCACGGAGTCGGTCTTTGAG
>NW_010946243.1:0-251 GCF_000633955.1 Camelina sativa
TTTTTTTGTGAAGTAGGCATCATGGATTTTGGAATTGTATACTTATTAAAGCCGAACTTCTCATGGATTTGTGAAACAATAAGATGAGAACAGCTTGAAATCATAGGTGATGGAACTGAATTGTAAGTGAATTTATAAATTATGTGATGAAGCTTTAAAACGGAGACATCATGGCATTGTGGGAGTAGATGGGTATTTAAGGTTGAAACTTAAGTTTGTCGATTCATATTTTTTTTTAAGATTTGAAACTT
>NW_010946244.1:0-251 GCF_000633955.1 Camelina sativa
GATGATGATAACAATGTGGGCATATATGAAATGCTTTTTGGTATATGATTCTTTTGTTCCTTTGTTATCTACCGAACTCCTTTATTATTTACTAAGAAGGTCTAGAACATTGCATAGAATATACCTCTTTGATATTTTCTTAGAATTGGTCTATTTTGACATAACGACACTGAGTTGAAAACCGATTGAAAAACACTCACCAACCTTTTCTGACATGTCTGTGATGATATGTTCCTGTCTCAACATGTGTG